>NC_091243.1:2626589-2786208 GCF_040958095.1 Procambarus clarkii | reverse complement strand
AATGTTTTCGAGCTGGTAGAGAGATTGAGCCGGTGAGCAGAGGTTGAAGAGGGCGAGGCAGGCAGAGGTGAGTGGTTGCTGCTGGAGGCTCCTGCAGAAGAGATGCGGAGAATGTGGAGGGTGATGTAACCACCAGGTGGCGGGGTTTCACTCCTGAGACGTGAGCTGCACTGAGGTTTAACGTTGATGGGGTTTGTAGTGCGGGGAGACATTAAGGGGAAGCTGAGTGGCTTATGTTGAGGTGAAGGAAGAAGTGAGATTTTGTTCAGGATATGTGTTGATACTTACTAATGTCTTCAGTGTCACAAAGAGAAAGATGGAGAGAGGAGAGAGAGAGAGAGAGAGAGAGAGAGAGAGGAGAGAGAGAGAGAGAGAGAGAGAGAGAGAGAGAGAGAAGAGAGAGAGAGATGGAGAGAGCAAAGAAAATCAGAGAGAAAGAGGGAGGCCAGTAAGACGTGGAATTGAAATGGAAAATGCTAGCCAGTCTTTGTAAAAATAAAAGTAGAACTAACATATTTTGTTCTAAGAAAATATGAAATATGAATGTTGAAAAGGACTTTCGAGAGAAAGTTTAGGATTAGGACACCTCGTGGAGACGTTGCTGAGGACTTTGCTCACCAGGAGAAAATGGTTCTCAAAAGATTAAATGTGAATGTCAAACAAATGTGAGAGCTATATTAAAGACGACTCCGTGAAGAACATAAAATATTCACACTTGCTAACACAACCCAGATTATAATAATCATAATAGTAACGTAGATCAAATATCACGATAATTTTATTATTTATTGACTACAAAAATAATTGGAAATAATTTATTGAAAATAAAGAAAATCACTCGGCCTATTAGGCAAATCGGGCCTTGCCTAATAAGCTGGCTACTAGGTACGACATATATATAAATATATATATATATATATTTTATTAAACATGACCGAAAAAGTAAGATTAATAATTCTAACACGAATTTTCTCAATCTTTCGTACATTATGCTTCACTGTTGGAGGTAAATCAAAAATCACTTCTCCAAAATTCATTTTTATTTTATTCTATATTTTGGAGAAGTGATTTTTGATTTACCTCCAACAGTGAAGCATAATGTACGAAAGATTGAGAAAATTCGTGTTAGAATTATTAATCTTACTTTTTCGGTCATATTTAATAAAATATGTCTACAGAAAGACTGCTACCAAATATACTAATATATATATATATATATATATTATATATATATATATATATATATATATATATATATATATATATATATATATAGATATATAAATATATATATATATATATATATATATATATATATATATATATATATATATATATATATATATATATATGCGTTGCTGTGGCTCAGCAACAGTACCTCCCAGTACCTTTGTCCTCCCAACTATTCCTCACTCCCTCATCACCTCGTCCTCCCATCCTCCCAACCATTCCCCACTTCCTCGTCTCCTCGTCCTACCCACCATTCCCCCTTCCTCTAGCCGTTTGTCCTCCCCATATCCCCCACTCCAGCATCCCTTCATCCTCCTAACCATTCCCCACTCCATCATCTCTCACTCCCCAGTCCCCTCGTCCTCCCTAACATTCTTCCCTCCCCCATCCCGTTGTCCTCCCCACCATCTCATCTAAAACTCTTCACATTAAATAATTATTACACGTAGCTTAAATGCTATCCAGTAAATCTTAAATATATTAATCTCATAATATAATTAATAAGATGCTAGAAGGACCGTATCCAATATCAAATCCTTCCCGGAACCGGTCGGCCGAGCGAACAGCACGCTGGACTGTGATCCTGTGGTCCCGGGTTTGATCCCAGGTACCTTCCAGAAACAATGGGCAGAGTTTCTTCACCCTATGCCCCTGTTACCTATCAGTAAAATAGGTACCTGGGTGTTAGTCAGCTGTCACGGGTTGCTTCCTGAGGGGTGGTGGCCTGGTCGAGGACCGGGCCGTGGGAACACTAAAGCCCCGAAATCATCTCAAGATAGCTTCAAGATAACCTTCCCAAAATGAACTAAACAAATTAAGCGTCAATATACGCGCTGGGAGAGTGGACGCCCTCTTGTCCGGAGACCTAGGTGATGTGGCCGATAGTTATCACCAGTTATCGTCACCTTTTGAGTGATCATGTTCTTGTGAGTGATCATCTCCTTGCGTGTGATCAACTCCTTGCTAGTGATCACCGGGTCTTACTGCCTAAATTGATCCCATCTACTCCTGGGAAGTAACATTACCCGTCTCATAGTACTCAGTGGTTGCTGCACAGACTGCTAGGTAATACAGATCCGGTTACGCTATAAGCCATGTATAACTAAACAAAAGTAAGATTTCAGCGTAAACTGCTTTATATATATATATATATATATATATTATATATATATATATATATATATATATATATATATATATATATATATATATATATGGCAAGCAGTTGGTATGGGGCTACACGTGCGTATCAACCCTGGCTAACACCTACATTAACCTCAGTGTTGCACAACCAGGTGGCGCTGCCACCCACAGGGAAGCAGCCAAATCCCATAAGTATAGTGAACTGGATCACCACTACAATTTTGTCCCCATTGCTTCTGAGACACTCGGCGCCTGGGGTAAATATGCTACCAGTTTTTTTAAGGAACTGGGTTCTAGGCTCATTGAAACAACAAGGGACCCAAGAGCTGCAAGCTTTCTTTTCCAGCGCCTCAGTGTGGCGATACAGAGGGGAAATGCGCACTGCATCCAGGGTTCCTGCCTGCCATCTGAGGAGCTGGAGGAACTCGACAACCTATGATAACCATCTTTGTAACCCATATGTAACTCCTTTTTTGTAACAAAGTTCAAATAAAGTAAATATATATGTGTACATACAAAAGAATGGGGGTGGTAGGAGAAGATAATATTAGTGTTCAGTGAGAAACCACAAGGTCTCCTCTGAATACTTTTTATTTCTTCTCCGAGGCTATGGGTCCCCACATTGGCACCAGAGGTGGTACCCTCACAAACTTTATATTATATATATATATATATATATATATATATATATATATATATATATATATATATATATATATATATATATATATATATATATATATATATTGGGTGATTATCTTGTACCTCGCTGGCAGGCCTCAGTGTGCTCCTGACTAGACGGTACGACGCTCTATTTGTCTAACTACGCCTCTGCGCAGGTGTCCACAGCACGCAGGTATCCACAGCACACAGGTGTCCACAGCACGCAGGTATCCACAGCACGCAGGTATCCACAGCACGCAGGTATCCACAGCACGCAGGTATCCACAGCACGCAGGTATCCACAGCACGCAGGTATCCACAGCACGCAGGTATCCACAGCACGCAGGTATCCACAGCACACAGGTGTCCACAGCACGCAGGTATCCACAGCACGCAGGTGTCCACAGCACGCAGGTATCCACAGCACGCAGGTATCCACAGCACGCAGGTGTCCACAGCACACAGGTGTCCACAGCACGTCAGGGGGACGCCTCAACCCCCCACTACGTCAACACCAGCAGTTACGCAACAGTTAATACCAAATTAACGAAGCAGTTACGCAAGTACTTACGAACGTGTATATCTTTGCTCAATATTTGACGGCTTTGGTTACATTTATGAAACAGTTTACAAGCATGAAAACTTCCTAATCAACTGTTGTTATTGTTATAAACAGCCTCCTTGTGCTTCGGAGCTCATTAACTGTTTAATAATTGTAAACAAAGTTGGCAAATATTGAGAAAAGATGTACAGGATCGTAAGTGCTTGCCTAACTGCTTCGTGAATCTGGCCACTGTACAACTAAGTTGTCAATCTTTTTATTAAATACAGCATAGAGCAAGGACAATTTAATCACTTAAATAAGTAATAAATAATAACAATCAAATCCTATTGATAAACACTTGCTCTAGCTTAATTCACTTGCAATTTTAACCCCTCCAGTTTGGGGGACATATATGTGAGAAGAATTAGCAAAACACGGCCCACTCCTTATCAACTGATTTTTAGTTCACAATTAAATTACTTAACTTTAAATCCTCCCGCAAGTATCTTTCTATAGACGCTTGCCAACATACTCCCCACATATACTTGCCAATATACTTCCCCACGGATACTTGTCAACATTCTCCCCACGGATACTTGTCAACATTCTCCCCACAGATACTTGTCAAACATACTCTCACAGATACATGTCAACATAACTGTACCAGGTAATATCGCGAGATTGGGACGGAGAATGGATATACGTCTCAAAGGATAGACGGGCAAACGTCTCAAAGAATAGACGGGTACACGTCTCAAAGGATGGAACACGTCTCAAAGAATGGAACACGTCTCAAAGAATGGAACACGTCTCAAGAATGAAAGGGTACACGTTTCAAAGTGTTCCATATACAACTGGACAACTCTGGACAATGCTAGCTTTACCCAAAAAAAATCATTTTTGACGGTACAAATAATTTTGAAATAATAATCTATTGGTTATCGCACCCGTGATAACCAAATTATTGCATTACCCTATGGCGGAATGTTAATTGGTAATTTATCAACTGTTAAATGCGTTTAAACATTTAAACACTGTTAACCATTTGTTAAAAATGGACAAATCAAGGTTGAATAGCACCGCAATACCACAATGTACGGCTCATAGTTTGTGCAAGTAATCTTCCGAATGTTTAAGGTGTGAAACACAAAAACGTATTGCCTTTAAAAATGTGATAGTGTATTCGTTGGCCTGATGGGCTAAACCATCCGGCCAGCGTATACTGGGAAGAGAATCTGTGCTCTAAATAATGTTGTGTATAGGCATATTATCCTGATGGGTCCAGGGTAGACCACGACGATGAAGAGAGTGAGAGGTTACTGACTTTCCACAAGTGAGAATGATCCCTGAGCAGAGCGGGTAACCGCGGGCACCAGCTCCACACGTCACTGGTCTTACCTGAAAGAAAACGATATCAGTGATAATTTGACTGGATTATCAATTGTTATTAACTATTTGACTAGATTAACAACTATTCGACAGGATTATCAACTATTTGATATGATTATCAACTATTTGACAGGATTATCAACTATTTGACAGAATTATCAACTATTAAAAACTTTTTTACAGGATTACCAACTATTAAAAACTTTTTTGACAGGATTATCAACTATATGATAGGATTATCAACTATTTGACAGGATTATCAACTATTATCTAACACCTTCACCCCAATTTCATGTATCATAGCCATTTCCCAATAAATAACATCCTGGATGCAAATATTTAGGGGTTCTGGAATGTTCCAGAGAATTCCAGAGACATAAACATTCACGCTAAAACTTAATATGAGTATTAGAATAAACGTGCACATACGAGCAAATATTACTAGGCTTCCAGTAAACTTTACATTTAAAACCCCTATTGACTCTATGACTCATAATGTCAAGGAAAGTAAAAACACCATTCTCCTCTTTCTCACTCGTGAATTTGATTGATGGGACCAGCGAGTTAAGTCGGTTAAGGAAATCGGATTGATCATGATTAACCGGCCACAGGCATAAAATATTGCTACATATCCTTACCAAATCGTACTAGGGGCTAACATTCCTGATACGACTTTTGTTTAATAAACTCCATATATAGATTATGTCAAGCACGGGAAAAGAGTATTGTCTATCGCCATTCCAAACGTCTATATAAAGAATTTTCCAATAAAATAAAGTAAATGTCTTGAATGCACAATTGAATTAATTCAACAATGATACTAGCTGGTAAGATTAGATTATATTGAGGAAGTTCGACCCGTAAGTAAATTAATAAATCGTCAGAAGTAACTTTAATAAAGAGGTGTGTCATATCAAAGCTCACTAGATTAAAATCATAATCCAGTTTTAAATTGAAAAGCTTGTTGACTAAGTGTATATTGTTGGTTATGAATGATCATTATGAGTTATAATGTTTTCACCCTACACATATGAGTGTGTAGGTTGAAATCGAACCGACTAATGGGGACAAGGCTTGGACTAACTATTTATATTAATATACAACTCAGCCTACTGAACTAATGATGTGTCTCTCCGGGTTACCTGGCTCATGAGTTTTTGTAATACCGTACATATAGGGTAAGGAGGGACCGACTAAGGAACTTAGTAATCAACTCCTTATCGTTATTGAGAAGGGTTTTAAGGGTTTTGTTGAAATTCCCAATAACTGTTTCAAACTGAAGCGACCATACGAGTCATAAATACTCAAACTCCGCCCATGTAAAACAAAAACAAGTAACACTTAGTGGGTCAGCCAGAGACTTAGGGCAGGAATATCCCTACAAAAGATAATATCTTTCGATGGGACCTTTATTTACCGGTAGGTACTTATCTTGCTAGTTTAATAGCGCTTCCATTTGAAAATAATTGTCGCCTTTGTTCATGATGTGAAGAGAATTATCCTTTAAGCATTTTCAAAGATTGAATAAAGTGACTGGTCAGTTGGGGATGTTGCGGTTGAGTAAAGGACCATATTCTATTCCGTTGCAAATGTTGATATCATCGCCTGGGATATCGCTATACTTTTTGAGATTGCAGAAACCTTAAGGCAAGATCTACATAATTCTCTTCTATATTTAACACGGCAAAACTTAAACTCTAACCAAGAGCGGTAGTCGTATCATTACCTAGTTGTCTATCAAACAGGTTAATTACATAATCCCAGATTTGGAGACAGCAAGTTGAAATTCACTCAAGAGATTTAATGCTGCTTCTGCTCTTACATCCCTCTGTGATAATCAAGGGGGAGAAACTGGTATTGTCACAAAATGATGCCCACAGAACACTGCTGGGAGCACCTGTATGGTCACGTTGAGAGAATCTACGCATGGAAACCAACTTACCAGTGTTAGAAAAAAGGATCAAACAAAAAAGACCGACCATAACAGCCAAAAACTATTGGAACTACCGCCAGATTCTCAATCAATGATAATGTACACAGATCGCTTCACAGAAACCTTCAATATAGAACAAGTAAATGGACGGATAATCTGGTCAAGATTCTGGAGAAAGTGAACTTGAAACGATCATTAAAAACAAAGGGAAAGATAGACTATATCAACACATTCGGCAGCCTCCTCCATGGGAAGAATCGAGTCTAAAGATAATCATTGAAGGATTACCAGTTAAAAAATCAGCATGTGACTCGCAGAGGCTCAAAGCAGTCACAGAACAGCATATGGAAACCATCTCAAGATCTACAACCACTCACATCTTCACAGACGGATCAGTTGATCAAGAAAAAGGTTCTGCTGGGGCAGCAGTTTATACTAACAACCATGAAGCTTACTGGAGCATGAATAATGGGGGCTCAAAATTGCAAACAGAATTATAAGTCCTGAAAGAGGCCATATATTATGCAATTGAGAATAATTTACATGATGTCGTCATTCATACCGACTCTAAATCTTCGCTCCAGACATTGTTATCCAGTCGGCAGAGATAATTTACAAAATATCACTGAAATCCTACTTATAGGAAACGAAGCACACAATCTAGGGCTGTCAATCACCCTAAATTGGATACCAAGTCAAATTTGCATTGATGATGATGAAAAGGCAGACTCACTAGCAAAAACTGCCACTGTTCTACCTGTGTACAGGTTCAAATACCTCCAGGATTTTCACAGATTAGGGAGCAAATCAAGAAGAAAATACTCCTAACTATCAAAAGTCGCCACAGAGCCAAAGTAGCGGTAGGAAGATCCACTGCGATATCGTACAAACAAGCCACTGGGGTACTACTCTTTCAAGCCTGGCAAAAAGATATCCAGAGACATTGCAGTTGCCATACACAGGCTCAGCGTCGGTTACAAGTGCTGCTGGGAGGTAATGAACTCAATAGTTAAAGAGTGTCACATCTGTGGAACAGAAGTAGAGGCGCCACTATTGCACTACGTACTGGAATGTGAAGCGACTGAAGCCCTGCGCATCAAACTCAACATTAATCCAACGACAGCAGCTGCATTAGATGCAAAATCCACAACGACTACAATGGTTAGAAAAGCAGTTGAAGAAAGAGACACACTAGTGAACACTGTGCATCAATATCCGCCTCAAAGACAATATTATTAAAACAAGCCTAAAACCAGTTCGCTAAAACAGAAGTGGAAAAGAAACGGGAGAAAAGAAGGAAACCCCACCTGCATTTAAAACTTTGACCTAAATATCACAGTAACAAGGTTATCGGAAATAACCGAACTCAGTTACAGGCTCACTATAACATGTGCTACATGGACATTTCATTCTGAGTATCTACATCTTAATCAACAACTGCAACAACAACAACATTATAAATCCACTTTCTGAAGATGTATTATAAAATACGAAAGTACTTAAGGAATCTCATATCCTAATCCTTACTTCGTGGTCTGACATTGTCACATTGTTCATCACGTGTTAATTTCTTCGTGATTCATCACGTGTTCGTGGTCTGCAACCGAAGGTTCGAAGTCGTGAGACTTTTAACCC
Source organism: Procambarus clarkii (assembly GCF_040958095.1). Classification (NCBI taxonomy): domain Eukaryota; kingdom Metazoa; phylum Arthropoda; class Malacostraca; order Decapoda; family Cambaridae; genus Procambarus; species Procambarus clarkii. Next base: position 2,777,671 of record NC_091243.1, on the reverse strand, counting down.
AACCTCCGTCAGCACTCGATTGTCAATCTTAGTGTACAGATATTTCATCGAATCATCTTGCTGTTGGGGCCACGTGAATAACACAAATGCGAAGAAGCTTGAATGGTCTCCAAGCCAATATGGCCCCAACTCATGTGGTCCCAACAGCGAGGTGATTCGATGAAATATCTGTACCCGAAAATTGACCACCGAGAGCTGTCGGGGTTTGGGTTCACAACGCTTCACCATGAAACTAAGAAAGTCTTTCAACGAAACGGCAGCTAACAAAGTGACGGGTGCTCACGGCACTCAGCAAACTGATGGGTGCTAATGGCACTTAAGAAAGTTATGGGTGTTTACAGCACATGAAAGAGTGACGGGTGTTAACATCCTTAAATAAAGTATTGGGTGTTAACGACACTTAAAAAGTTATGCTTTCGTAACATATTGTCTATAAGATAACTTTTTTAAACCTGATGGTCGCAGTCGTCTGGTTTCACACACCTAACAAGTGTGATTTCTGCGAATAGTAAATCTTGTTCAATGATGATATGGAAATTAGTTGGCAGCAACATTAAAACTTTTTGAATACTCTTAGCTGGATTACGTGTTCATTTGGAACTGCTCCAACGCTCCCAGTAAAGTTTTACTCCTCACGCACAGCCTAAATTAAGAAAAATGTTGCGTCATTATCAATATTTTTACAGTTTTTACTTCACGTTTTTAGTTATATATATAATATATATATATATATATATATAATATATATATATATATATATATATATATATATATATATATATTATATATATATATATATATATATTAATATATATATAATATTATATATATATATATATATATATATATATATATATATATATATATATATATATATATATGTATACATTCTTTGGGGCACATGCGAGAGAACACAAATGCGAATTTGTGTTCCTCACATGTGGGGATGGGGAATAAGCCTCGGCGACCATCGTCTTTTGTCCGGTCGTGTTGGTCGAGTGGTTAAGGGATCCTGTACATCAGATGCATTGCTTCTGGCAGTATGGGTACGAGTCACTTCTGGGGTGTGAGTTTTCAGTTTCATATATGCCTGGAGACTGTTCAGGCTTGTTCACATTTGTGTTCCTCGCGTGTGCCCCAAAGAATGAGGTGATTTGATAAAATACCATGCCCAAGATTACCAACAGAGTGTCGGCGGGGGGATGTGGAATTAACCTCGGCTACCATCCTCTTTTGTCCAGTCGTGTTAGTCAAGTGGTTAAGGTATCCTGTACATCAGATACATTGCTTCTGACAGTATGGGTTCAAGTCACTTCTGGGGTGTAAATTTTCAGTTATATATATACCCCCCCATTCCCCTCTCCCTCGTCACCTCATCCTCCCATCCATTCAACAATCCCATGTCCCCTCGTCCATCCCACCAATCCCTCTCTCCCCCATCCGTTTGTCCTCCCCACTCTTCCGTGTTCTCGTCCTCCTAACCATTTTCAACTCCGGTCCCCTTGTCCTCCCTACATTCTCCCACTCCCCTGTCCCCTCGATCTATCTACCTTCCCCCCCTTTCCCCATCCCCTCGTCTTCCCCACCATTCTCCAATCCCCTTTCTCCTCTACCCCACCATCCCCAACTCCTCTGTCCCCTCGTTCTTCCCACCATCCTCCCCTCCTATTTCTTCGTCCTCCCCACCATTCCCCACTACCTCGTCCGATGTATTCCCAAATGATCTAATGTTCCCATCAGAAAATTGGGAACATCAAATGATCTGATGTTCCCATCACTTATATATAAGAAAAACAGTTAAAAACGAAATGAAAATCAATGAAAAAATAACAAATTAATCTATACTCACGAAATGAACGGTATGGTAAACAACACAGCTCAATTCCAATGTAATTTCACACAAATTAAATAAATCAAAAGGAAAAGAAATCGAAATCTATGAAAATTAAATTTGTCAATGAAATCGGAACATTGAAATGGAATCATATTATATTTAGTACAGCGTGTTGTGCTCTTACGTGCAACACATGGTGCTTTAAATTTAATTTTTTTTTTAAATTTTGCCCCGAGGGGCGAGTTTATTGGGCAGCGCCACTCATCTTGTGAGTGGACACACCACCATAGCAGCATGTACAACACTCCCCAATAGGAAGAAAACCCGCTGGGTTGTTCATCCTATCACTTGTACCCAGACACAGCTGGGACTTGCTTAACTGTCTCAAGTGAACAACTCCTCAAACAAGAAGATTAACATCTATCAACCCTTGAAAGCTTACGTTATCTTGCGGGTGCAAAGTGGGGTAATTTTTAAGAACAGCATCAATATTTGACAAATAGTGTTTTCCTAACTCAAACAATGTGGGGTTTATTATTCTACACATATTTCTGATAACTCTCAGGTGTTCACATTCACGTAGATAGTGGTCAAGGCGGCGTCCGTCACTCTCACCACAGATTCTGCAACTTCGCTGATCAACTGTTGTTTCCATTCCATACCTCCAAGGATATTTGTATCCAAGAGAATTCTTGCTATTACTGATTCCCTCCCTCGTCCTCCTCCTCTTCGCCATAACGATTGGGACTGCCAGCTGCAGCCATGTTGTACCATCGTAAAGATTCACTAGTTTGTGCTTCTATCCTCCTTTCCTCAGTTACCTTGTCACGGTGATGTTGCCTGACAATACCTCTAAGTTGTAGTAGAGTCTTGGGTATGAAGTATTCAATATGGTCTCCTTCAAAGCCTTCAGCAGCCAGCACATCTGCTCGTTCATTTCCACATATTCCAACATGGGAGGGGATCCACAGAAACTTGATGACTCTTTCCTGATTGGTAAGTACTCTCACAGCTCTCTTAATTTCAGCGACTATTGCACGATTTTCTGCCCGATTTTTACTTAGGCTTTGCAGTGCTGCTTTTGAATCGGTGCAAATCATTGCACCATTAGTGTTCCGTTCAAGAAACCTTAACGCCATTACAATGGCAGTTAGCTCTGCTTGCGTTGAAGAGGCATAGTTCTCAATACGTGCTTTTTCTTCATTTCTGTGTTGGAAAGTATTATCCTTGATTACTGTGTATGCTGCACCAGCCCTGTCATTGACAGGATTAGATGACCCGTCAGTGTAGATTTGATCTAGTTCATCTCCGGCTTCTTTGCCGGCCGACCAGACGGAATCACACTGCGTCCGTGGAAGGGTGGTAGGCAGTTAGCATGGGACTATACTTGCGTATCCACCCTGGCAACGACATACATCACCCTCTCTGCCGGCACAGCAGGAGCCGCAGCGACACACAGAGAAAAACAAAAGTCAGTCAAATACAGGCAATTAGATCAAAGGTACAACTTCGCTCCAATAGGGTCTGAGACCCTAGGCCCATGGGGTGAGAGTGCAAGAAGGTTTCTTAAGGATCTTGGTTCCAAGCTCATTGACACCAGAAGAGACCCTAGAGCAGCAAGTTTTCTCTTTCAGCGCCTCAGTGTCGCGATCCAGAGGGAAAATGCCCGCTGCATCCTCGGTTCCTGCCCGGCGTCGGAGGAGTTCGAGGAAATCTACAGCCTCTAGGAAGCGAACTTTTTCTTGTGTCCTCTTAATGTTCATCTTTTGTATAAAATCAGATATGTAACTGTATAACCTTGCATAATAAAGTGTACATCATAATAAAAAAAAGGGGGTGGTAGGAGAAGTAAACACTCTTTCGTATTCAGAGTTAAATGGCAAGTTTTTCCCTGAGTGCTCTGTGTTCCCTTCTCTGAGGCTGTGGGTCCCTATAATTGCACCAGTGGTGGTACCCCCCTATATATATATATATATATATATATATATATATTATATATATATATATATATATAATATATATATATATATATATAATATATATATATATTATATATATATGGCAAGTTTTATATATAAATATATATGGCAAGTATATTATATATAAATATATATTATATATTATATATATATTATATATATATATATATATATATATATATATAATATTATATATATATATATATATATAAGGTACAGACCTGATATGCCATCGTAGGTCCACCATTCGTCCCAGTTGGCACGCAACCCTGTAAAGAATAATAACAGAGTTGGTTAGGTTAGGTTAGGTTAATTTTCACCAAACAATCCACTAATAATGTCCAACAAGAGTCTCCACTACATATTGGTTTAAAGTGTTTCGGGAATATTGCCATAAAGTGTACATAGGATCAGCAGGTCAACTAAATCTTAACTGTCTTCACAGATACAAAAAAATAAGAATTATAAAGAACATCTTATAACTTGAAGTTCATGCCTCACAAGGTAAGATAACTGGTCGAAAATAAACTTGTAATTATTATTTTGTAAAACAAAAAATAATTGCTGCAAGACATTGCTAAACCGGAGTCATTAAAGATTAAAGTTGATTCCGAGTAATGAGCGCACAACCTAACAAGGCTTGGGTGGGATCAAGGTCCCCCTTGATCCCACAGCAACGCCTAAAATCCCACAGACGATCATCTCTTAAAAATACACCCAAAATACCGTAATGACGCGAGAAACAACTGCGGCAGATGACATAATCCGCCCTAATGGCTGGCCCCTTAATTGGTTTGTACAGCTGGTTAGTTACCGCGGAGTAATCCATTGTGTAGACTTAGGGTAACCTCGTTACGGCCTATTTACTCCTTCCCCCTGCCTCCCCTTGTTACCTACCAGCCCTTTCCCCTCCCCTCCGTGTCCCTTCAGCCCCCTCCAGCTCCCTCCGTGTCCCTTCAGCCCCCTCCAGCTCCCTCTGTGTCCCTTCAGTCTCCTCCAGCCCCCTCCGTGTCCCTTCAGCCCCTTCCAGCTCCCTCCGTGTCCCTTCAGTCTCCTCCAGCTCCCTCCGTGTCCCTTCAGTCTCCTCCAGCTCCCTCCGTGTCCCTTCAGTCCCCCCCAGCTCCCTCCGTGTCCCTTCAGCCCCCTCCAGCCACCTCCGTGTCCCTTCAGCCCCCTCCGTGTCCCTTCAGTCTCCTCCAGCTCCCTCCGTGTCCCTTCAGCCCCCTCCAGCCCCCTCCGTGTCCCTTCAGTCTCCTCCAGCCACACACCTTCCGTAATTACCGCACCTCACACCTGGGCAATGTCTGACTGCACAAACACTCCAAGCAACTCTGGGGTATTTGACAATTACCGAGTCCTCCCCCCCCCCTCCCCACACCCCCTCTCACCCCTTACCCCACTCCCCCTACCGCACTCCCCCCCTACCCATCAACCTCTTCCCCCACACCTCCTACAGCACTCCCCTCATCCCTACCCCCACTAAAAAGAAGTTGCGAAGTGAGGTTTGATGAGGTGCTGTGAGAGGCGGACCTCTCATTGATGGGGGGGGGGTTCCTCATGGTTTTGGGTTTCCTGATAGCGATTGGTTCCTTTTTGTGGTAGGTTCCTCAGGGGTGAGTTCCTTATAGTGGCGAGTTCCATATAGTAGCACCTTCCTCACGAAGGTTCCTTACAGTAGCACCTTCCTCACGAAGGTTCCTTACAGTAGCACCTTCCTCACGAAGGTTCCTTACAGTAGCACCTTCCTCACGAAGGTTCCTTACAGTAGCATCTTCCTTACGAAGGTTCCTTACAGTAGCACCTTCCTCACGAAGGTTCCTTACAGTAGCATCTTCCTTACGAAGGTTCCTTACAGTAGCACCTTCCTCACGAAGGTTCCTTACAGTAGCACCTTCCTCACGAAGGTTCCTTACAGTAGCACCTTCCTTACGAAAGTTCCTTACAGTAGCACCTTCCTTACGAAGGTTCCTTACAGTAGCACCTTCTTTACGAAGGTTCCTTACAGTAGCACCTTCCTCACGAAGGTTCCTTACAGTAACACCTTCCTCACGAAGGTTCCTTACAGTAGCACCTTCCTCACGAAGGTTCCTTACAGTAGCACCTTCCTCACGAAGGTTCCTTACAGTAACACCTTCCTCCCGAAGGTTCCTGACAGTAGCACCTTCCCTACGAAGGTTCCTTACAGTAGCACCTTCCTCACGAAGGTTCCTGACAGTAGCACCTTCCTCACGAAGGTTCCTGACAGTAGCACCTTCCCTACGAAGGTTCCTCATGGTGTTGGGTTCCTCATAGGTATTGCCTGAAGCAGCTTTGTGTTGGCCAAGCACTATAGCAGACTGGCGCGTCCTTCAGAGGACGTCGATGGGAACACTGCTTGTTAGGAGCAAGTGTCAACAAGCCATTATGGTGCAGGTAAACAGTCATTAAAAGCCCTCCCTCCCCCTGCACTCCCCAACCCCCCCTCCCTAAACCCCCTCTTGAGAAGGGTTCAAGGCATTGTCTCTTCCCTTCACCAGCCTCATTAGCCCGAAGGGAAGGTATTTATAGGGCGTCTCCGGAGCCATCTCCTGGCATCACCTTATTAACTCGCCCTCATCAATTAGTGGAAATTATCTTAATAGTTTCAAAACACTGGGTGTAAGTGACGTACTTGATGGATATATGATACATACATACCGATACATACAAATGTATACATACTGATATTCATACATACAGATATAAACAGATTTAGATATAAGCAATATTGTACTTTTGTTTAACTATTAAATTGACTGTGTGGTTGTGTCAATATACAAGTACACTAGCGGGCCAGAGGAACACTGACACCGAGGCCAGACTCTACATCACCAAACTATTTCAAACGTCATTAACAAATCCAGCTAATCATAAACACTCTTCCATATAAACAAGCAAACAAACTCAAGTCAATTAACATCCACTTAACAGCACATTTGCTCTCCCCCTCTCCCCCCTTTCCACCTTCCCCTTCCCCACTCTCGCCATCCCCCCTACCCCCTCCCCTGCTCTCTATCCCCTTCCCCATATCCCTCCCCCTCTCTCTGTCCCTTTCCCATCACCCGTTCCCCGCTCTCCCCTTGTCCCTCTTGCCTCCTCCCAATCTCTCCTTTCCCCCTGCACCTCTCCCCTTCCCCCTTTTTCCCTTCCTCCCTGCACATCTCCCGCTCTCCCCTACACCATTCTCCCCCTCCCCCCGCCCCCCATTGTCTCACCAACATGCAGGTGGTTGGCCGTCCACTGTGCGTCTTGGGGTCTCCTGACGACGTTGCCTACACATTTAGCTGCGGAGTACGGGGCCCCGAGACCGGGGGGCCGTAACGGCGCGAGATTCGTGCAGTTACCGAGGAAGTTTGCCCTCAAGTGTGACCTTAAGTGCGGGCATTATCAGGTTAAGCGACGTCTAGGGAAGCGGGCCGGGCTCTCCACTACCAGCTCAGGAACCAACACTATATTTTCTTCCTTTGTACAATTCGAATTACAGATTCTCGTAAACGTGCATATTTGGCGTTTGTAAACGTTCCCGTTAATTTGTCGAACGCCGACTTGCCTTCATGCAGGTCGGCGTTCAATCCCCAACCATCCACAAATGGTTGGGGCACCCTTTCTTTCCCCCGTCCCATCCCAAATCCTTATCCTGACCCCTTCAAAGTGCTATATTGTCGTAATGGCTTTGCGTTTTCCCTTGATAATTCCCCTTTTCCTTCCTGTTTTAAATTGTTGTAAACGTTCCTGCTTGATTGTCATGAATCTTCCTTTTTAATTGTCGTAAATCTTTCTTTTTAATTGTCGTTAACGTTCCTGTTTGCTTGTCGAAAACGGTCCTATTAACTATTCCAAAATTCCAAACGTTCCCTTAAATTGTCGTAAATGTCCCAATTTACTATTAAATGTCCCTATGTATTTGTCGCCAAAATTCCTATTTAATTCTTGAAAACGTTTTTGTTGAATTCTTGTATACGTTCACGAATAAATTTTTTCCGTTAACGTTCGCGATTAATTCTTATGAAGTTTCAATTCAGTTGTGTGAACATTCCAATTTAAATCTTGTTCATGTTTGGTTAAATTCAAGTAAATGATCCTCTGTCTGTCCTGCAAACTTTTATGCTTAAATATTGCCACACTTATATTTGATGGTGTTAAACATTCTTGAAAAAATCTTGTTAACGTTTCTGAATATTCTATTAAACGTTTCTAACTATTCTAGTAAACTTTCCTGAATATTCTTATTCTTCCCAGTTCCTTCAGACAGGGAAGAATAAGAAGGTGGTAACTAGGCAATTTGCAGAATTGCCCAATTAGCATATGCAAGTCCAAAAAAAGGTGCAACATAGCATAGGCCTTACAGGTAAGTCCATTGGATTATTTTAATACTTGACCTTCGCGCCCTGCAAACACACAATGTAACGATCCCTATGATTCCCTTGTTACAACTTGTAATAAAATTGTTACATCTTGTGTTAACGTTATTATGACGCATTAGAACGTTGCTTCAACGTGCTATATTGGTTGTTACAATTGCTAGAAGATGTTAAAACTTGTTCGAACGTTGTAGCAACACGTTCGAAGTTCCGTCGTGTGGTTTAGCTGGGATGAGAACCGGTGCTACGTCCTAAGCATGCCACCCATGCACACCGGTACTCCCCAAAAAATAGAGCCACGAAAGATAACCAATATAGTAGGGAGGAAAAGAAGCATCAACCCACAATACAAGAGCAGAAGCATTAGGATAACCACTGAAAGGGCTCAAGTGACATTAGAAGACATACCCACGCAAGTGGTCCTATCCAGCACCAAGCCTCGGTGGGAATATTAAAACATATATGAAAACGATAAGGCTAAGTATCATAGGTCTAGTTGTGTTCTTAGCCAGCAGGGTAATATTTGTTTCCTTGAGGCAGCTGATCGTAATGTTTATCACCCAAGGTAGCTGGAAATATTTACAAACGTTATGCAGGTGGTCAAATGTGTGCCCTCTCAGGCAGCTGGTAATATGTGTGCCCTCTCAGGCAGCTGGTAATATGTGTTCCCTCTCAAGCAGCTGGTAATATGTGTGGCCTCTCAGGCAGCTGGTAATATGTGTGCCCTCTCAGGCAGCTGGTAATATTAAACAAATCCAGGAGTGAGAAACAATGCAGGAGGTCCCTGAGGAGCTGTAGGCGAGTCCCAAGGTAACGTCCCCAGCTAAAGTGGGAGCTGGGAGGGAGGAGAGAGAGAGAGAGAGAGAGAGAGAGAGAGAGAGAGAGAGAGAGAGAGAGAGAGAGAGAGAGAGAGAGAGAGAGAGAGAGAGAGAGAGAGAGAGAGGAGAGAAAGAGAGAGAGAGAGAGAGAGAGAGAGAGAGAGAGAGAGAGAGAGAGAGAGAGAGAGAGAGAGAGAGAGAGAGAGAGAGAGAGAGAGAGAGAGAGAGAGGGAGGGAGAAAGAGGGAGAGAGAGAGAGAGACAGACAGAGATAAAGATTGCTAGCATTTTATCAATTACATAGAAATTATACTCATTTACCATCCCCTGAGTAATTAACTCCCTGACGAGATCAGCCATCTATGACTCTGTTATCTAATAATACTCTGGACAATTACTAGAGAAAATTTTCCGGGAAAATTGTTTACTTGCTTAAGTAGACAATTGAAAATTGGTAAAATCTAAACTGCACATATTGACAAATTATGTTGTAGAGCATATTACATGGATGACAAGTAGAAGCAGCCAGTTACCTTAATTGTGGCAAGGGCAAGACTTGTCACTGAAATATAATAAAAATAATGCAAATATATACTGTAGCTCCTAGATTGATTCATGGCATTGAGCACAAATAGTAGTAGTAACCCCTATGGTTGGTGATATTCGAATTAATATTTTATGTTTTGAAACCCGATTGAAATAAGATGCATCTGTATACAATACATGTTGAGATCTCAGAGGATGATAATATTGACCTGCTTGCAAAAACAGCCTATATCTAAATAACAGCGTTGTATATACGTGTGTCATTAGTCAAGTAAAAAGTGAATTCTGAAAAAAAAAGGACCAATGAAAACCTTACTTGACGTAACATATTCAGAAATACTGAAATCTGCATTGCATTTAATACATAATTAGAGAAATTGAATCTATATGATTAAATAAATAACATTTTACTGATGATGATATAATCTTTGGATATCTGTATGAATATTTCACATTTGACCAGAACTGGATCCTTGAGAATCGGTGGGGATGTGTGAATAATTAATATTTTTTAAATCTTTTAACTTTAGACTCCCTCGACCAGCCTATATCCGTCCCATGCCTTAGATCCAGTACCCCTTCATATTTGGATATGTCTAGTGGCACAGAGACATGTGGCCTCCGATTTCGAATAAAGACTCTCTTATTGTAAGATACATTTATCTTTATCTATACTGTACGAGAGAATGTCTATTCGAGTCGAAGGCCACATGCATGGTGCTAGCATCACCCAAATTAGCAGAAAGAAGGGTCTTGGGTAAGGATTAACATAGGCATGTCAGCATCACCATAATTAAAAAACGAACATTGTGCCAGGGTTACATTCAGACCCCCACGGCGATTTTTCGCTTTGCCAAATGCTATACAGCAAACTATTTTCAAAACTAACGTTTTCAATGTTTTTTTTATTATAGTAATATGTACCATAATTCACTGATCTCGGATAAATTAACAGACATTTCGTGCTGTCAATAATTTGCCCGTACTATCATAAAACAGGTGATTATTCCACAACTTCAAAGGTTCCTCAAGCCACAGACCATTAACAGAAGATGGGGGTAACTATTCTTCTTTATAGTAATTTCACCCACTAAGCTCCTCTCACTGGCGACCACCCACACATTAGAGAGATAACCAGAGACAGACAGGGACCAAGACAGGGACAGAGACAAAGACAGACACAGACAAAGAAAGAGAAAGAAACAGAGAAAGAGACACAAAGACAGTTGATAGATGGGATGGAAAGATAGATGGATAGATAGGTAGATAGACCGGTGAAAAGATAGATGGATAGGTGGATAGATTGATGGATGGATTGATGAATGAAACCAGTTGGATACAGCTATAGACAAAGGAGCAGATGGATGGATAAATAGTTAAGTAGTTGTAGGAATAGATGGATAAATAGAGGGATAGTTGAGTCGTTTCGCCAGTCTGTACGTGGGTGTGGGTATCTGGCTGATGATTGGCCGAAGAGAGTTTCTAGGCTTGTGTGTCTTGACATTTCCATATGTGTATCCAGGTTTATATTCCCCAGTAATCTTTGGCAGGTGGAGTCCGGATTTCTTGGCGTTCACAGTTTCGAATCAATTTGTTGACCTTTACTTTCAATTCAGCTGTGGTCTCCTTTGTTACCCTTTGGAATTTAGTTTGGTCAGAGAGTATGAGATTCATTTTTATGTGAAACTGTGAACGCCAAGAAATCCGGACTCCACCTGCCAAAGATTATTGGGGAATACAAACCTGGATACATGTATGAAAATGTCAAGGCACGCAAGCCTGGAAATCCACTTCGACAAATCATTAGCCAGATATCCAAACCCACGTACAGACTGGCGAAGCGACTCAACAGCTTGCTGACTCCTTATGTCCCTTGCGCCTTCAGCCTGAAGTCTCCAAAGGAATTTGTTGACTTACTGCGGGGAACACGGGCCACAGGGATAAGAGCCTCGTTGGACGTAGAATCACTGTTTACCAACGTACCTGTGGATGAAACAATCGGGATGATAGTTGACAGAGTGTATCGTGATCCGGCCTGTACTCATCTTGACATACCAGAAAACATTCTAAGGAAACTACTCCAAGCTTGTACTAAAGAGGCACCCTTCTTGAGCCCGGATGGGCACATGTATAAGCAAGTAGATGGGGTCGCCATGGGTTCTTCCCTAGGTGTCCTATTTGCGAACTTCTACATGGGTACCATCGAACAAAAGGGCTTAGTCGACATGAACTTGAAACCGGCCATATACAGCAAGAATGTTGACGACATTTTTACACAGGTACCTGATGTCAGACATCTGCAGGAGTTGAAGGAGGCATTTGTGCTGAATTCTGTGTTGCGTTTCACTTACGAGATGGAGAAGGATGGGAAGCTGCCCTTTCTAGATGGACTCCACCTGCCAAAGATTATTGGGGAATACAAACCTGGATACATGTATGAAAATGTCAAGGCACGCAAGCCTGGAAATCCACTTCGACAAATCATTAGCCAGATATCCAAACCCACGTACAGACTGGCGAAGCGACTCAACAGCTTGCTGACTCCTTATGTCCCTTGCGCCTTCAGCCTGAAGTCTCCAAAGGAATTTGTTGACTTACTGCGGGGAACACGGGCCACAGGGATAGAGCCTCGTTGGACGTAGAATCACTGTTTACCAACGTACCTGTGGATGAAACAATCGGGATGATAGTTGACAGAGTGTATCGTGATCCGGCCTGTACTCATCTTGACATACCAGAAAACATTCTAAGGAAACTACTCCAAGCTTGTACTAAAGAGGCACCCTTCTTGAGCCCGGATGGGCACATGTATAAGCAAGTAGATGGGGTCGCCATGGGTTCTTCCCTAGGTGTCCTATTTGCGAACTTCTACATGGGTACCATCGAACAAAAGGGCTTAGTCGACATGAACTTGAAACCGGCCATATACAGCAAGAATGTTGACGACATTTTTACACAGGTACCTGATGTCAGACATCTGCAGGAGTTGAAGGAGGCATTTGTGCTGAATTCTGTGTTGCGTTTCACTTACGAGATGGAGAAGGATGGGAAGCTACCCTTTCTAGATGTAACAGTCATGGAAAGGAGTGGAGGTTTCCACACTGCAGTCTACGCTAAGGAAACAAACATAGGAATGTGTCTCAATGCCAACAGTGACTGCCCAGACAGGTACAAGAGGAGTGTTGTTAATGCTTATGTCGACCGTGCTCTCAGCCACAGCTCAGGATGGAAGCAAGTCGATGAAGAACTCTGTAGGGTAAGGCAGGTCCTAGTCAACAAGGGCTTCTCCAATGGTTTCGTTGAAGACATCATAAGAAGGAAGGTGAAACGCCATGCAACCTCTGATGACACCACTAACACGACACCTGTACCCCCTATTAGACTATTTTACAGGAACTTCTTTTCCACAGCTCATAAAACGGAGGAAAGGGTCCTGAAAGATATTGTTAATAGAAACGTTATCCATACAGACAAAAATCAGAAGATACCACTGACGATTTACTATAAAACCAAGAAAACGGCCAACCTACTCATGAGAAACTCTCCAGACTCAAAGCAAAAACGCTTTAAAGAGACCAATGTCGTCTATGCTTCAAATGCCCACTTGGGGACTGTAAGCCTGAAAGAACTCAGTATATAGGCAAGACAACAACATCTCTTTCCAGGCAATTAACAATGCATAAGCAACAGGGCTCCATTAAGGAACATATAATCACTTCCCACAACCAGACCATCACCAGAGAAGTCTTAACAAAAAAACACGGAAATTATCGATAGATACAGCGATAGCAGGCGGCTTGATATCTGCGAGGCACTACACAGAGGCACAGAAGTCGACACCAGCAATCAACAGCCAATTAATGCACATCTATATTCTACCCACTTCAAGACTCCGCACCAATATAGAAGCATCAAGAAATATGGGTCAATAGGCCCTTTGCAGTTACTCCCATTCTTTCCTTTAACTTACAAAATATTATACCCATTGTTTCGTGTTCTGTCTTGTGTTGAAAGTTTGTTTTCACCTCATCCAAAAACTGTTGTAACATATCACCTCACCCAAATGCAGGTATAAAATCGAAGCTGTTTAAACTCTGTTTAGTTACAGTTGTGTGTGTGTAAACTAAAGTCTTTGAAAATGTAATAAGTTTTACGAATCGCGTTCAAGTGTCGCGTCAGACTAGAAATAAAAATGAATTTTGGAGAATTGATTTTTCAGTTACCATCAACAGTGAAAAGAAATATAAGAAACATTGAGATAATTCGTGATAGAATTATTAATCTTACTTTTTCGGTCATATTTAATAATATATATATATATATATATATATATATATATATATATATATATATATATATATATATATATATATATATATATATATATATTACGGGGCAGGGGTGTGGGAGGGGGTAATAAGGGAGGAGGGGTGGGAACGTGGGTTTTGGGAGGGCGTGGCTTGGCCCGTTAGGGTCATTGACAGGAGCGATGTAGCAGGGGCAGTGGAGTTATTGGGGGTTGAAGCAGGAGGGATGTATAGCAGGGCAGAGTTGGGTAGGTGGGACCTGGGAGGTGACCTGGGAGGCGACCTGGGAGGTGACCTAGGAGGTGAGGTTACGTGAAAGGCTAGGGTTACGGTGTCGTGCTGGCCATCTCGCCTTTTGGGCAATTTGTTAATCTTTCGTCAGACACCTCTCAATAAACACATTATAATGGGTTTCACTGCCTCTGAATAAATGCCTTGTTCTCCATTATGTACTCCACTGCCTCTTCACAAAGAATTGCACCAGAACAATTCTATTTTTGGTACAATTATAAGGTCTAACCCGGGGGCTGAGTTCCACCTGTTTTCTGCAAGACGTGTGTGTGTGTGTGTGTGTCGGGGGGGGGGGGGGGGGGGGGGGGGTGGGGTAGGAGGGGGGGTGTGTGTGTGTGTCGGGGGGGGGGGGGGGGGAAGGGGGTGTGGTGTGTGTGTGCGTGCGCGCGCACAAGAACGTACTCTATCATTCCAATAGTGGACAGAAAAACTACATACTAACAAATATACTGAAACATGTTATTATTTCGCATTTCTCAGTTGCCATAAACACAAAAGTAATTACTCGGTGAAAGAGAAAAAACTGTAATGTAGACGCCCAAATATTCAGATGGTGTTTCTGCATGTCGTTTAAAATTCCAAAGCCAGTCATTTCTCACCGCCCGCCTCTGAATCAGGGAAGATTTATGCTAATGCTTTGCTATTTTTCAGGCCGACTGCGAATCCTTTCGTGAATTTCGGAACATTCCTATAGCGTGTCATATGAAGAGTGGTTGACACTTTTCTTAGTCTTGACACACATATAATTGTACATATATTATATATATGTATGTATATATATATATATATATATATATATATATATATATATATATATATATATATATATATATATATATATATATATATATATATGCGAACAAGCCTGAATGGTCCCCAGGACTATATGCGAATGAAAACTCACACCCCAGAAGTGACTCGAACCCATACTCCCAGAAGCAACGCAACTGGTAACTACAGGGCGCCTTAATCCGCTTGACCATCACGGCCGTCAAAAGGAAGTGATAGCCGAGGCTATTTGAGCCACTTCCCCGACGGCAACTCGGATGGTAATCTTGGGCATAGCATTTCACCAAATCACCTCATTCTTTGGGGCACACGTGAGGAACACAAATGCGAACAAGCCTGAATGGTCCCCTGAATGGTCCCCATACATAGAGTTTTCATTCGCATATAGTCCTGGGGACCATTCAGGCTTGTTCGCATTTGTGTTCCTCACGTGTGCCCCAAAGAATGAGGTGATTTGGTGAAATGCTATGCCCAAGATTACCATCCGAGTTGCCGTCGGGGAAGTGGCTCAAATAGCCTCGGCTATCACTTCCTTTTGACGGCCGTGATGGTCAAGCGGATTAAGGCGCCCTGTAGTTACCAGTTGCGTTGCTTCTGGGAGTATGGGTTCGAGTCACTTCTGGGGTGTGAGTTTTCATTCATATATATATATATATATATCCATGTGTCAAGGATGTGAGTGTGTGTGTGAGTATGTGTACTCACCTAGTTGTACTCACGTTGTTTTGCTTGTAGTTGTTGAGCTCTGGCTCTTTGGTCCCGTCTTTCAACTGTCAATCAACTGGTGTACAGATACCTGAGCCTACTGGGTTCTATCATATCAACATTTGAAACTGTGTATGGAGTCAGCCTTCACCACATCACTGCCTAATGCATTCCATTAATGTGTGTGTGTGTGTGTGTGTGTGTGTGTGTGTGTGTGTGTGTGTGTGTGTGTGTGTGTGTGTGTGTGTGTGTGTGTGTGTGTGTGTGTGTGTGTGTGCGTGTGTGTGTGTGTTTGTAGCCAAGAATTTAGTTACATTTAGGTAGCAGAAATAAATATGACGCATACGTCACTTGTTTTGTCTATTTCATCTAAGATTCTGGGGAGAGAAGTTATATATCTTGTCAAACACGGGCAGCGTCACTCTACTAGAGTGACAGAGTGTTTTAGACAGCGTCCAAATGAGGCCCCACAGTGTAGGAGTGTAGTAAAGTGCGTCTACGCCAGATCAATAGAGCAGACGTAGAGTGCGTCTATATGAGACCCACAACGACTGTACGATTGAGCTCCACTGTGCTCATACAGTGTCCATGGGATCAACGTCAACATGACAACGTCAACGTCGAATCACATGACTAGAGGATATAAACAGCGTCTCCATCACTGAACCGCACCTCAATGGCGGTCACTTCCACTGGACGTGTTTAAACACTTTAGATAACACAAATATATAACAATCCATTAAATAAACCTTACCCCCCCCCCCCCCCCCCCGCCCTTCATCATAAAAAATTAGTTATATATCTTAATAATAAATATATAAAATAAACATAAAATTCAATTTAGAACGTCTTCCAAAGCAAAAATTACTTTTTATGACCTATGCCAAGAATTGGGAGTCCCGGAGCGCTTGGTGTTTTACGAACCACCTGCCGCTCTGGCCCGCTGCTGACGGCGGAGTTTCACACTGTAATGTGAGGCCTCGGAGTATTAAAAATGGCAGTTGTGTGTGTGATGAGCTTCACAGCCCTTGCTAACGTGTTGAGGGTGCGTCCCGCCCCTTGTGATATTACGTCTGGCGAGATCTGTTATTGGAGTGAATGTTTAGAGTCATATTCTGGAAACACAACGAAATGCTATGCCACCCAAGCTGGCGGGCATATGGGTAGGGTGTTGGGTCTGGTGTTGGGTCTGGTGTTGGGTCTGGTGTTGGGTCTGGTGTTGGGACTGGTGTTGGGTCTGGTGTTGGGTCTGGTGTTGGGTCTGGTGTTGGGTCTGGTGTTGGGTCTGGTGTTGGGACTGGTGTTGGGTCTGGTGTTGGGTCTTGTGTTGGGTCTGGTGTTGGGTGAGGAGCCAGGAAGGTTGTCTGGGGCGCTACAACTCCGGTCAACCTCTGGAGGGTTCCCGGCTCCCCACAAGTCCTCACTGATAAACCACAAAGTTTACCACAGTCGTGACCACTGTCCATGACTAAAGTAAACTCCCAGTTAACATACAATAAACACGGGGCGTTTATATGTTTATGTATAGCTTTCACAAGTTTGCTATATGTCCTGGGTTAAGTGGATCACTCACTGTAGTCTGTGACCTGGGTTAATAAGTAGACCACATTTTGTAGTCCCTGACCTGGGTTATTAAGTGGACCACTTTCTCTGACACCATAAAACTCTCTCAATGGCACGAAAGGCACCAAAATAACGCGAAACACACTTAGGGTAACTCTTAGTCTTTTTAAGGGTAGCGCTGAACTAGATTATTAAGGGTGGCACAGCACTGTATTACTGAGGGTGGCAAAGCACTGGATTATTAAGGGTGGAACAGCACTGGATTATTAAGGGTGCCACATCACTGGATTACTAAAGGTGGCACAGCAATGGATTATTAAGGGTGGCACAGCACTGGATTATTAAGGGTGGCACAGCACTGGATTACTGAGGGTGGCAAAGCACTGGATTATTAAGGGTGGCACAGCACTGGATTATTAAGGGTGGCACAGCACTGGATTATTAAGGGTGGCACAGCACTGGATCATTACTAAGGTCATACACACAATCATGGTAGAGTCTTTCAATGTATTTGATGTAGAGAGGCAAGATGAGTGCTTACACTAGGAGTAGAGTGCGCACACTGGGAGTAGAGTGCACACACTAGGAGTAGAGTGCACACACTGGGAGTATAGTGCACACACTAGGAGTAGAGTGCACACACTGGGAGTAGAGTGCACACACTAGGAGTAGAGTGCGCACACTGGGAGTAGAGTGCACACACTAGGAGTAGAGTGCACAAACTAGGAGTATAGTGCACACACTAGGAGTAGAGTGCACACACTTGGAGTAGAGTGCGCACACTGGGAGTAGAGTGCACACACTAGGAGTAGAGGGCTCACACTAGGAGTAGAGTGCGCACACTGGGAGTGGAGTGCACACACTAGGAGCAGAGTGCACACACTGGGAGTAGAGTGCACACACTAGGAGTAGAGTGCATACACTGGGAGTAGAGTGAACACACTAGGAGTAGAGTGCACACACTGGGAGTAGAGTAAACACACTAGGAGTAGAGTGCACACACTAGGAGTAGAGTGCACAAACTGGGAGTAGAGTGCACACACACTAGGAGTAGAGTGCACACACACTAGGAGTAGAGTGCCCACACTAGGAGTATAGTGCGTACACTGGGAGTAGAGTGCACACACTAGGAATAGAGTGCACACTGGGAGTAGAGTGCTCACATACAATAGGAGTAGAGTGCACACACACTAGGAGAAGAGCGCACACACTCTAAGAGTAGAGTGCACATACTCTTGGAGTAGAGTGCACACACACTAGGAATAGAGTGCACACTGGGAGTAGAGTGCTCACATACAATAGGAGCAGAGTGCACACACACTAGGAGAAGAGTGCACACACTCTAAGAGTAGAGTGCACATACTCTAGGAGTAGAGTGCACACACACTAGGAATAGAGTGCACACACACTAGGAATAGAGTGCACACACACTAGGTGAAGAGTGCACATACTAGGAGTAGAGTGCACACACTAGGCGTAGAGTGCACACACACTAGGAGTAGAGTGTGCACACTAGGAATAGAGTGCACACACATTAGGAGTAGAGTGTGCACACTAGGAGTAGAGTGCACACACACTAGGAGTAGAGTGTGCACACTAGGAGAAGAGTGCTCACACACTAGGAGTAGAGTGCACACACACACACTAGGAGTAGAGTGTGCACACTAGGAGTAGAGTGTGCACACTAGGAGTAGAGTGTGCACACTAGGAGTAGAGTGTGCACACTAGGAGTAGAGTGCACACACACTA
Organism: Procambarus clarkii; assembly: GCF_040958095.1. NCBI lineage: Eukaryota > Metazoa > Arthropoda > Malacostraca > Decapoda > Cambaridae > Procambarus > Procambarus clarkii. The sequence continues at coordinate 2,758,712 of NC_091243.1, read as the reverse complement.
GGAGTAGAGTGTGCTCACTAGGAGAAGAGTGCACACACACTAGGAGTAGAGTACACACTTACTAGGAGTAGAGTACACGCACACTAGGAGTTGAGTGCGCACACTAGGAGGTGCTCAGAGTGTACGACATAAGCAGACAACACCCACCACAGTAGTCTACTCACCAGCCAGCAACTATACATACGTGTACACTGATCAAGATGAAGGTGGACCCTTAGTGTGTGTGTGTTTACTAGTTGTGTTTACTAGTTGTGTTTACTAGTTGTGTTTTTATGGGGGTTGAGCTTTGCTCTTTCGGCCCGCCTCTCAACTGTCAATCAACTGTTTACTAACTACTTTTTTTTTTTTTTTTTCCACACCACACACACACACACACACACACACCAGGAAGCAGCCCGTGACAGCTGACTAACTCCCAGGTACCTATTTACTGCTAGGTAACAGGGGCATTCAGGGTGAAAGAAACTTTGCCCATTTGTTTCTGCCTCGTGCGGGAATCGAACCCGCGCCACAGAATTACGAATCCTGCGCGCTATCCCCAGGCTACGAGGCCCCCCACCAGGCTACGAGGCCCCCACCAGGCTACGAGGCCCAGGCTATGTGTGTGTGTGTGTGTGTGTGTGTGTGTGTGTGTGTGTGTGTGTGTGTGCGCGTGCACTCTGAGAAGTGTGTACACGAGGCGTACACAAGAAATGTGAGTTCTGGCGTTCGAGCCGACCAGGGCGCGGGCAGCCCAGTTCTCTGACAAGTTCCAGTTTTTTTACGCGCGGCGGCTATGGTTTTTCCGCCGGCCGCCTGATAACGTTCATTTCCAAGGGAAAACTGATCCATAAAATGCTGCCAGCTGACAAAATGTTGGGGCAAACGAGCTTGACCTCTGCTCTGGTAGGTCTCTCACGCTACCTCTGCTTCCTCGGTCTCTCACGCTACCTCTGCTTCCTCGGTCTCTCACGCTACCTCTGCTTCCTCGGTCTCTCAGACTACCTCTGCTTCCTCGGTCTCTCACGCTACCTCTGCTTCCTTGGTCTCTCAGACTACCTCTGCTTCCTCGGTCTCTCACGCTACCTCTGCTTCCTCGGTCTCTCACGCTACCTCTGCTTCCTCGGTCTCTCAGGCTACCTCTGCTTCCTCGGTCTCTCACGCTACCTCTGCTTCCTCGGTCTCTCACGCTACCTCTGCTTCCTCGGTCTCTCACGCTACCTCTGCTTCCTCGGTCTCTCACGCTACCTCTGCTTCCCCAGTCTCTCACGCTACCTCTGCTTCCCCGGTCTCTCACGCTACCTCTGCTTCCTCGGTCTCTCACGCTACCTCTGCTTCCCCGGTCTCTCACGCTACCTCTGCTTCCCCGGTCTCTCACGCTACCTCTGCTTCCTCGGTCTCTCATGCTTCCTCTGCTTCCTTGGTCTCTCATGCTACCTCTGCTTCCTCGGTCTCTCACGCTACCTCTGCTTCCTCGGTCTCTCACGCTACCTCTGCTTCCTTGGTCTCTCACGCTACCTCTGCTTCCTCGGTCTCTCACGCTACCTTTGCTTCCTCGGTCTCTCACGCTACCTCTGCTTCCTTGGTCTCTCACGCTACCTCTGCTTCCTCGGTCTCTCACGCTACCTCTGCTTCCTCGGTCTCTCATGCTACCTCTGCTTCCTTGGTCTCTCACGCTACCTCTGCTTCCTCGGTCTCTCACGCTACCTCTGCTTCCTCGGTCTCTCACGCTACCTCTGCTTCCTTGGTCTCTCACACTACCTCTGCTTCCTCGGTCTCTCACGCTACCTCTGCTTCCTCGGTCTCTCACGCTACCTCTGCTTCCTCGGTCTCTCACGCTACCTCTGCTCCCCCGGTCTCTCACGCTACCTCTGCTTCCCCGGTCTCTCACGCTACCTCTGCTTCCTCGGTCTCTCACGCTACATCTGCTTCCTCGGTCTCTCACGCTACCTCTGCTTCCCCGGTCTCTCACGCTACCTCTGCTTCCCCGGTCTCTCACGCTACCTCTGCTTCCTCGGTCTCTCAAGCTACCTCTGCTTCCTCGGTCTCTCATGCTACCTCTGCTTCCTCGGTCTCTCAAGCTACCTCAGCTCCACAGACCTCTCAACCTACCTGTACCTTATTGCCTCTCTATCCACCTCTGTCCCCTTCCCCCACTACCATCTCTATCCTGCGGTGTCTGCCCACCTCTATCCTCCGGCCTCGCTTCTCACCTCACTCTCCGGTCTCTACCATTCTCAAACATCCAGCTATCTACCTCTACCCTCGAAGCTATCTACCCACCTCTATCCTCGAAGCTATCTACCTACCTCTACCCTTTAAGCTATCTACCTACATCTATCCTCCAAGCTATCTACCAACCTCTACCCTCCAAACTATCTACCTAGCTCTACCCTCCAAGCTATCTACCAACCTCTACCCTCCAAACTATCAACCTACCTCTACCCTCCAAGCTATCTACCTACCTCTACCCTCCAAGCTATCTACCTACCTCTACCCTCCAAGCTATCTACCTACCTCTACCCTCCAAGCTATCTACCTACCTCTACACTCCAAGCTATCTACCTACCTCTATCATCCAACCTATCTTCCAACCTCTACTCTCCAAGCTATCTACCTACCTCTACCCTCCAAGCTATCTACCTACCTCTACCCTCCAAGCTATTTACCTATCTCTACCCTCCAAACTATCTACCTACCTCTACCCTCCAAACTATCTACCTACCTCTATCATCCAAGCTATCTACCCACCTCTACCCTAAAAGCTCTCTGCCCAGCTGCACAATCAGCCTTCTTTACCCTTCGGAGAGTACCCGCTTCTACCGTCTACCCACGTCTACTATCTGGTTTGTAGATAAAAAAAATGGATACATTACCCAAATGCAGATGTGTGAAGCGTGGACGTTGCAAAGGTATTTGGTGTGACCAGCGAGTCGTAGCCCCTGAAATGTGGCCCAAGAGAATCCACAAATTGGGGAGATGGATAATAAATTCCCCGGAAAATATGTTATATTAGAAACATCCAAAATTTAAATAAAAAATAGGTCCGAACATATTGTAAAGCTGTGTTGCCAGATGTGGTGTCCTTGCACCACCACCTCACATCTTTATACAAGACGCAGAAAAAAAAATATATATATATATATATATATATATATATATATATATATATATATATATATATATATATATATATATATATATATATATATATATATATATATATATATATATAAGGCCTGATGTGCCTGATAAGCCACGTTTTCCTGAACTTATACATTTTTCGATTTTTTTATTAAGAAATTATAAATCTGTCTATTTCCATTATGTATGAGTTAAGTTCTTTTAATTTGAGTTAAAACTAATGTAGATTTGTGGCCGAACCTAACCAACCCTACCTAACCTAACCTACACTATCTTAACCGAACCTAAACCAACATAACTAAGTCAATAATTAATGTTTGTAAGATAATATAATAATAATATTTCAAATAAACCAGTTGAAAACAATATTTTGAAAATAATGAAAATCACTCGGCTTACTAGGAAAATCGGGCCTTGCATAGTAGGCCAAGAAGTAGGTAGGTCATATATATATATATATATATATATATATATATATATATATATATATATATATATATATATATATATATATATATATATATATATATATATATATATATATATATTGTGACGGTAACGCGTTGGTGTTCGGCTGTTTCAAAAGCTAAGGGTATGGCCTCGTCACATAAAGAAACAAAAAGAGAAAATCTGGAACTTTCGTCTGAGGTAAGGTAATGGGAAGACACACAAAACACAAGTAAATTTAACACAAGTAAAATTTAATGAAATTTTAATTACGTTAGAAAAGCAAAACATGAATAAAATGGACATAAAAATTGTAACATAAAATCAATCAATCAAAATAATAAGAATAATCAATGGCAAAATGAAAAGTTACGTTAATACAAGTGAGTAATAACAAGTGAATAATATACAATGAGATATATGGGTGCAGGAATATTGGCTTCAAGCTGCCACCTCCCTTAGTACACGTAAGCCAGAGCTTAGTCTACCAATGAGACGTGTTAACTTGTGGAAAGCACGGGATATTCTGAGGGCTGTAGGTCGTGGTGGCCCCAGACATCAGGTAGTGTGGCGGGTGGAGGGAGCAGGTGCGATGTGAACCAGCCAATCAGCGATGAGCAGGCGACGGGCAGGTAGTTTGGTGGTTTGAGTGGTGGAGGTGGAGCAGGTGTTCCCGGTGCTGAATACGTTTGCTCTCTGGCAAACCTTGGTGTTGTACTTGTTGGATAGGGACGAACTTAGGAGGGAAGAGTAGGCTCAATCTCTCTTGAAGGATATTATCGTCATATATATATATATATATATATATATATATATATATATATATATATGTGTGTGTGTGTATGACACCCATAAATATTCTGAGGCCTATGCTGGTGAGAGTCCTGAACCTGCCATTGGGCGACTCGCAGTGTGAGCAAGCAACCCTTCCTGTTAGACTCGGCGGCCTTGGTGTCCTCACAGCCTCCCAGATTGCTCTACCAGCCTTCTTTTCCTCCTCCCACGCATCGCGCGATCTCGTAAGAGATATCCTACCTGAATTCCTGAGTGATTCAGCAGGAATACACGATCCTGCTTCACTGAATGTTCAACTCAGTGGGATGCTCTTGCAGCCCCAGCAACCATCATAAAACCAACAAAAACACAGGCAGTCATGCTGGGACCACCCACTAGTGGGAAAAATAGCTGAGTTGTCTGTCTGCAGTCTGCTGTTGCAGCGCCGCAACAGCAGACAAGGAGAAAGCCCGCCTCAGAGCAGTGTGTGCCCCCACATTTAGAAGACTTCCTCCAGGCAGTACCCATGTCGGCAATGGGCACGAGTCTAGAGCCAGAAACCCTTCGTGTTGCAGTGGCCCTCCGCCTTGGTGCCCCATTTCACACTGAATACAAATGTATTTGCAACAGGGTGGAAGCAGACCAATTTGGACTGCGTAGGTTACATTGCGGAAGCACAAAGGGCTGGCATGCAAGACACAACGAGGCCAATGACATCATCATGTGTATCCACCCTGGCTGACACGTTTGTCCACCTCGGAGTTGATCAAGCAGGTGGGGCGGCCAACCTCAGGGAAATAGCAAAATCAGCCAAATACAGGCGATTGGAAGGTCGATACACCTTGGTTCCCATAGCGTCTGAGACGCATGGCCCCTGGGGCAAGAGTGCCTTGGGATTTCTCAAGGAATTGGGCTCCAAGCTCACTGACGTCACCAGAGACCCAAGAGCTGCCAGTTTTTTTTGTTTCAGCGCCTCAGTGTGGCAGTCCAGAGGGAAAACGCCTGCTGCAGCCTCGGTTCCTGTCCGGAAGCGGAGGAGCTTCAAGAGATCCCTATTTTCCGCTTGTTACAACTTGTAATAAAGTTGTTACATCTTGTTAAAAGTTTTTATGACGTATTAGAACGTTGTTACATCTTGGTATATTGGTTGTTACAACACAAGCAAGGCAATAAAGTCTTCCAGTGACCTAGGGGGGAAAAGACATTATATTGAAAAGTGATGAAGTCCGGATACCTAGATGGGGAAAACACGAGAAAGTAATCTGGATACAAAATGCAGGAGCCAAACTACATGTAAAGAATCCAGGGTTGGTGATGTCTGGCGGCCTAACGTTTAGTAAACATAACGGAACAAAGGTAGCATAAGTCAGAACGTTAATGGGCGGATTATGAAACCGTTCATATCAAGGGATGCTAAACACTCATCAAGGGATGCTAAACACTCATCAAGGGATGCTAAACACTCATATCAAGGGATGCTAAACACTCATCAAGGGATGCTAAACACTCATCAAGGGATGCTAAACACTCATATCAAGGGATGCTAAACACTCATCAAGGGATGCTAAACACTCATATCAGGGGATGCTAAACACTCATACCAAGGGATGCTAAACACTCATAACAAGGGATGCTAAACACTTATCAAGGGATGATAAACACTCATAACAAGGAATGCTTAACATAATGGTTCAGCTTTTGAAACACCTACTCTTTCCCTCCTCGAGTACTGCATGGTAGTTTATTTTACCTTTAAGTTAAGGGACAAGCGATTTCCAAAATAAAGTGAATTCACAGAATATACACTTCACGCTCACACACAGGAAATCACCTGTATTACCTCGACCATTTCAAAACACTCAAAATGTTTCAACTGAAAAGAAGAAGAGAGGAAGCACATAATATACACATGGAAGATAGTGGAAGGCCAGCTCCGACAACTTGCCTAGTTGTACTCGTATAGTTATGCTTGTGGGGGTTGAGCTTCGGCTCTTTGGTCCCGCCTCTTAACCGTCAACCAACAGCTGTACAGGTTCCTGAGCCTACTGAGCTCTATCATATCTACACTTAAAACTGTGCATGGTGTCTGCCTCCACCACCTCACTTCCTAATGCATTCCGTTTATTAACTACTATGACAAAAAAAAATATTTATAATGTCGTTGTGGCTCATTTGGGTACTTAATTTCCACCTGCGTACCCTAGTGCGTGTGCCCCTTGTTTAAATAAACTATCTTTATCTATCCTATTAATTCCCCTGAGAATCTTGTATGTAGTGATCATGTCCCCCCTAACTCTCCTGTCTTCCAGCGCCTCACGTCGCTGGAAGACAGGAGAGTTAGCCTCAGCTCAGGCAATAATCTGGTGGCCTACCTCTGAGACTTCTCCAATTTAGTTTTATGCTAGACGAGATAGGGACTCCATGCTGGAGCTGCATACTCCAGGATAGGTCTGACGTACGTTGTATACAAGGTTTTGAATAACTCTTTCTACAAGTTTCTAAAGGCCGTTCTTATGTGGCCAGCCTGGCATATGCTGATGAGGTTATCCTCATGACGTGGGCTTCGGGGTACAGGTCTGACGCGATATCAAATTCCCAGATCTTTCTCTTTCTCTGATTCTAGAAGAAGTTCATATCCCAAATGATACCTTGTATCTGGCCTCCTGCTCCCTACACTGATCTTCATTACATTACATTTGCTTGGATTGAACTCTAGCAACCATTTTTGGACCATTCCTTCAGTTTGTCCAGGCCTTCTTGAAGCTTCAATCTGTCCTCTGTCTTAATCCTCCTCATAATTTGCCCTCATCAGCAAACATTGAGAGGAATGAGTCTATACTCTTTGGAAGATCATTTACGTATTTAAGAAACAGAACAGGTTCGAGTACAGAACCTTGTGGGACTCCGCTTGTGACTTCACGCCAATCTGAGGTGTCACCCCTCACAGTAACCTCTGATTCCTATTGTTTAGGTACTTCCTTATCCACTGGAGCACCTTACCAGTTACTCTTGCCTGTTTCTCCAACTTATGCACCAGCCTCTTATGGGGAACTGTGTCAAAGGCTTTCCGACAGTCCAAGAAAATGTATTCCGCCCATCCTTCTCTTTCTTTCTTAATCTTTGCCACCTGAACTTAGAATTTTAACCTGTAAGGCAAGATTTATCCTTCCTGAACCCATGCTTCTCCATCACCTTGCATGATACACAAGTTAGGGACACTGGCCTGTAGTTCAGTGCCTCTTGTCTGTCACCCTTTTTGTATATTGGGACTACATTACCCGTCTCCCAATTTAGTTTTATGAATGAACTCCATGCTGGAGCTGCATACTGTGTGTGCGTGCATGCGTGCGTGTATTCACCTATTTGTACTCGCTGATCTGTTCCTGCAGTTTGAGCTCTAGCTCTGGGACCTCGTTTTTCTTGCCACTTGTTTTTAATGCAATGACTTCTGACTCATTTCCCTATCTTACCTATATATAAAGTTATAAATAGAGTTGACCTCTACAACTGGCCTTTTTTGGTCATTCCGTTTTCCCACAGCACTTGTGCTAAAGGAAAACTTTCGAACATCTCTATGACTCATCTGATTGTCAAGCTTCCATCATGGCCATCTTGCTCAATTGTTATTCATTTCATTCCTCATCAACTCCTCATTACCCGACCCCATCAACTCCAAACTACTTTTCTTCACTAGCTCTAAACAACTCTTCCTCATTACCTGAAGACTGTTCCCCTTCACCAAATACGTTTATTGATTTACCTTTCATTTCTCATGTCTCATATTTTCCTCTCGATCTCACCAGCCTCCTCATCTCTCTGTGTTGTCATCTCACCAGCCTCCTCATCTCTCCCTCACTGTTGTCATCTCACCAGCCTCCTCATCTCTCCCTCACTGTTGTCATCTCACCAGCCACCTCATCTCTCCCTCACTGTAGCCATCCCACCAGCCTCCTCATCTCTCCCTCACTGTTGTCATCTCACCAGCCACCTCATCTCTCCCTCACTGTTGTCATCTCACCAGCCTCCTCATCTCTCCCTCCACCACTGTTCACTGGTTAACTCCACCTCCTGGTTCAGGGGCACCAAGCACCCCGCCTCCTCCACTCCCCTTACAAGGTGTTCCACATCTTCCCCAGCGTGGTGGAGGGTGCTGCCGCCCCTCACCCTCAGCCCCGGGCCGCCCTCACCCTCAGCCCCGGGCCGCCCCTCACCCTCAGCCCCGGGCCGCCCCTCACCCTCAGCCCCGGGCCGCCCCTCACCCTCAGCCCCGGGCCGCCCCTCACCCTCAGCCCCGGGCCACCCCTCATCCTCAGCCCCGGGCCGCCCCTTACCCTCAGCCCCGGGCCGCCCCTCTCACTCAGCCAAGAAAGGGGCTGGAGAGTCTACAGAATTTCAAGCTCGGCTGCTGCTGGACTCTATTACCATCTGATATGACCAGCGGCGCCCCCCCCCCCCATCCTCGTCAGCTGCTGTTCCCATCACCATCCTCGGCCCCCGTCACCACCCGGGGCACCATCACCACCACGGTCTTCCTTCATCACCACGGGCACCACCATCACCACGGGCACCATCACAACAACAGGCACCATAGCAACCTCGGCACCATACACCACTAATCAGAGCATCACTTATGCAGGCACTATCACCACCCACACACACATACCATCATCATTCACAAACACAATCACAACTTACACACTCACCATTACCACTCCAGACACCATCACCACTACGGACACCATCACCACTCACACACAGACAAAGGCTGGATGGTGTGGATCTATTTTTAATGTTTCAGTAACTATTAACAATTATTAACACCCACATTCGATTTTTATGAAGTCAAGTGTGAAATATTTGGCGTGACTCCCCTAGGGTTTTGTGACAAAAAATTTGTTTTGTCAGAAAACCAAGGGTTATATATATAATTACTTATATATACTTATATATATAGCATCACTGGGCAAATACAAAATGTTCTTCCAGACATTCTCGTTGTCGAGCCACCGGACTGCACTCTCCTGGGTGCCCCCATTGGCCCACGAGCAATCGAGGAGGTCCTGGTTGCAAAAATCACTGATCTAAAGAGAATGCTGGACAGGATTGACAAGATTGATGCCTATGATGCTCTCTTTCTCCTCACAAGATGCCTGTCTCTCCCTAAGTTGACCTACTTTCTGAGATGTTCTCCATCCTACAGCAGCCCTAAGTTAAATGTGTATGACACCCTTGTGAGGTCCATGCTGGTGAAAGTCCTGAACCTGCCACTGGACGACTCTCAGTGGGAGTAAGCAGCCCTTCCTGTAAGACTCGGCGGCCTTGGTGTCTGCACAGCCTCCCAAATTGCTCTACCAGCCTTCCTTTCCTCCTCCCATGCATCGCACGACCTCGTCAGAGATATTTTACCTGCAACCCTGAGAGATTCAGCAGGAATACACGATCCTGCTTTCACTGAATGTTCAAATCAGTGGGATGTTCTTGCAGCCCCAGCAACCATTATAGAGCCAACAAAACAACACAAACAGTCCGGCTGGGACCACCCTCTAGTGGAAAAAGTAGCTGATGCCATACTCAGCGTAGCAACATCAGACAAGGAGAAAGCCCGCCTCAGAGCAGTGCATGCCCCCCATGCAGGAGACTTCCTCTTGGCAGTACCCATGTCAGCAATGGGCACGCGCCTAGATCCAGAATCCCTTCGTGTAGCAGTGGCCCTCCGCCTTGGTGCTCCAATTCACACTGAATACAAGTGTATTTGCAACAGGGTGGAAGCAAACCAATACGGACTGCAATGGGTTGCATTGCGGAAGCACAAAGGGCTGGCATGCAAGACACAACGAGGTCAATGACATCATCAAGAGAAGCTTCGTCTCAGCTAGGTGTCCAGCGGAGAGAGAACCTCGCATCCTAGGGGTCCAAAACCCGGATTTCCCCTCACTTCGCCCTAATGGCATCACCATATACTCATGGAAGGAGGGTAGACAGTTGGTGTGGGACTACACATGTGTATCCACCCTGGCTGATACCTATGTACACTTCGGAGCTGATCAAGCAGCTGGGAAACAGCTAAATCACTCAAGTACAGGCGACTGGAAGATCAATACCTCTTTGTTCCCATAGCGTCTGAGACGCATGGCCCCTGGGGCAAGAGTGCCTTGGGATTTCTCAAGGAATTTGGTTCCAAGCTCATTGACGTCACCAGAGACCCAAGGGCTTCCAGTTTTTTGTTTCAGCGTCTCAGTGTGGCGATCCAGAGGGGAAATGCCTGCTGAGTCCTCGGTTCCTGTCCAGAAGCGGAGGAGCTTCAAGAGATCCATAACCTTTAGGCATTTGTCTTGTATGTTTTGTAACCTTTAAATACACAATAAAGCTTATATGTATATATATATATATATATATATATATATATATATATATATATATATATATATATATATATATATATATATTTATATATACCCATCATAATTTAGACAAACATTGCAGCCAAATTAGCGTGTAACAAGGATGAAGTTGAATTACATCTAGGTATCCCCATCTCTGCTGTCAAACCTGTATTGGTCCAAACACTCAGATCTGATAGGAAAGAAATTACTTGCTCCAACGACCTGAAAGTACTAGTATAATAAAAAACTATGATTTGTTCAGATCTGAAACCTATATCTATTGGAAGCACAAAACGTCCACTAGACTGTGCGACACAGTGGTTGCAAGGATCAGGTTGGGTTACAGTTTACCTGTGGCAGGTGGCTGCAGGTGACGGGTCTCCCAATCCTGAGCACTCCAGTTGCAAACTCTGTTAGCAGGAACTAAGGCACGATCTCCCGCACTACATCACTGAATGCCAGTTATTAGACCTTTCAGACCAGTTGGCATGAGGTACCTGGAGCTCTACAATTACTTTATTCACTCTCGTATTCCTGAAGACATCCTCACAGTGTACCCAAAATTTGCCAGTGCAGGCTACTAAACATATGGCCCTGTATGACTAACCATCCTGCGAGATGGGGGGCTTTTATTACCACTGCTACCTTATTCAATCTTGTGTTGATGATATCCTCAAAATGCTTCCGGAGTCTGCCAGTGGCAGACAGCTTATCACATGCCTCTGTATGACTAACCATACTGTGTGACACGGATGTTTTTGCATCACCTAGTTAGCTTTTTTTACACACTGTACTTCATATAGTCTAGGGTAGCTGCACTAATGCAGTTGTACCTCATGTATTAATAAAAAGAAGTAAAAAAAGCCGTACAGTTGGTTTCAGTGTTTAGTTCAGTGCTTTCTCAATCTTTCTCTCTTGTTTCTCTCCTTGCTCTCTCTCAGTATGAAAAGAGGTCTATGGATAGGTGAGGGAAGACTGTGAGAGTGTTTGAGGACAGGGAGGCTATTGCAGGTCCGAGACGTGTGGTGGAGGGTGAGGGAGGCGAGACGTGTTGTGGAGGGTGAGGGAGGGAGACCTGTGGTGGAGGGTGAGGGAGCGAGACGTGTGGTGGAGGATGAGGGAGCGAGACGTGTGGTGGAGGGTGAGGGAGCGAGACGTGTGGTGGAGGGTGAGGGAGCGAGACGTGTGGTGGAGGGTGAGGGAGGGAGAGATTATTCATAACATTACGAACACAATGATTTCCTTATTAGAGATCAAGTATGATATGTAGAATTATTTTTAATTTGGTGGGATTTCCACAGGAAAAAATCACAATTGTATGAGCTTATCGTGGGAATAATTTTGGACCAGTCTCACCTAGCACACTATTCTTTGATGCCATTCCGTACCCACAATGTCGGGCACGTACCCAGTTGCATGGAATGATCAACCCGGGCGAAGCTGGCCCCATGCATCTGGCTTCCTCGAACAAACAAATAGATAGATATTTACGTTTAGACATACTGAAAACTACAGATTATTATTAATGTTTGTTGAGACCATTTATGGCTTCAGCTCTGTCTCTTTGCAGCCCGTCCTCCCAAAATTGGGGAGGTAAATGTAACAGCACAAGTAAGTGCAATTATGTATTATTCGTAGCCGTCAGGAAATGTACATATTTTCACTTTGTATTAAACCGTACTGTCAAATATATTGTGAATATTTGAGTTTATCTGAAAAGCTGAATAGAAACCACGACCTAACCAAACCTTTTTTAGAGTTTGAAGATCAGCATTTTATTGTTTCTTAATTACAATTAGTACTTAACCTATAGCTATATTAATACTACAGTTTTATAAAACTAATAAAATAAAAACTAAAATATATCAGTAAATTGTAAAGTAACTCAGGATATCTTCAATTTTTTTATAAAATCTCTATTGCTTAATAAAACTGAAAAAGAAATTACTGATATTTAAACCTTGTGTATAACAAATTGAACTTAAAAACATCATCCTAAAATTCTGAGACCATAACACACTTAATATGGCATTACTAACATCTAATACAAGATGCAGAAAATAATATTACTGCTGTTTTGAATTTATCTAAAATTAAGTTAATATTGTTGCTACTCATTCAGAGAAATATGGATTTGTAGCGATTTCCTCTAGAAAACGAGGTATATTTGCCCCGTAGCAGAAATCCATTTAATACCTACATAATAAATCAATAAATACCTAATTCATCAGTCTCAGGATTGGAACTAACAAATTTATCTTCACTAAATTATTAGCTGTTAATAAAATTAGAATAAACTCCTCCTTCCAATTATTAATATAACTCAAAGAGAACCATATCAGGGGACGCGTCCCCAGAGAGGAGGAGTAGCCATTATTATTGCATCAAGCTTTCCCAGCCAGCGCACGGCAATTTTGACAGTGTTAGAATTGTTACTTGAATTGTATTGTCGGTATTTGGAATACTAGATACCTAAATTGACAGACGGAGTCGACTACGACATCAACTGTGAAGTGGTTAATTATCATTCTTACCTACTTTGTAGTGGCCAATGTTAGACATTTTAGATTAGATGGCTAAATGGCATGATTCCTTGCCCAAAATTGGTTAGTTTCATAATACTAGTAGACTGAGTCATAGATTTTTCATAAAATCATTCTAATTATAATTATAGTCGCTGTACATAGCTACAGTGCATGTTTTTGACAGGCTGGAGTCGCGACGTTGCAATAATTATAAAGCTTCAAATGTGTGAAGTGAAAGTTTATCAGTGATTTAAATAAAAACCTATACAATCTTAATAAAATAATTAATAATTAAAGTAATTGCAGTCCATTCCAAAGTAAATAAATATAATAAAATAATCATTGGTAGAGTTTCCCCACAATAACATCTTGACTCGCTCTACAAATACTGTTCAATGTTTTTCCTATTGACTCTTCGTTCTCTTGCATTTAATATGAACATAAATAGTGGCTGAAATATCTGACGTAGTAAATCCAGGTGAGATTTGGGACTGCTTGCCACTCGTCCTCCTGCGTCCGCCATGTCTGGTCCAGTCTTCGTCCCTCCACAATACCAGAAGTTTAACACATTTTGAAAACTCTTTGAATATTTACTTCAATACTATTCATTTTTGGTCTGAAATGTATAGGAGTGTGCTTATCATTAACAAACTGTTTTCCCGTGGTTCAGAAATAACCTCTACAGGTCAGAAATAATCTCTAAATATAGTGATGTACTACGTGGATGGGTGGAGGAATAATGGGGAATTTTTGGAGTGCCAGCACTCAGCGGGGCTGACGACTCCCCCCAACCTTCCCCACACCGCACAAAATACATAATCATATACATATTGGTGACCTCCACGATATAAAGGAGGACGAGCCAGTAATCTTCCTGATTGAACTCGCGGGGAAACACATAAGGTTGTGTCTGTCTCGGGTCGTCAAGCAGAGCTGTGAAGGCCTTTTGTAAAACCTCTCGAATACCTTCTCTTTCTCACAATCCTCTTCCTCTTTGTCCATCTCTTCTCCTCTTTCTTTTCAAGTTTCTCTTTTGATCTTCATCATCAATTTTCTCCTGCGGTTCCTCCTCCGTGTTTACCGAAGGCTGCGTCCTTCATAATGAAATTCCTGTATCTACCCGAATTTAAGCGCTTATTGAATTCTTGCTTGCATGGATGATCAATATTTTCTGGGAATTTAATATTTATATATCTACGTCATTGTAAAAAAAATATATCATATTTCCTTTCCCCGGCTTCACGTTAGCGAAAGTCGCGGAGGAGTGCAATATTTTGCTATCAGTGCACTTGGCAATATTCGATTTCCACGGCAGGATTTTAGTTTCAACCTATAAGCGGCTCTCCTTGGGTTATGGAGTTATCTTCTTGACTAAGGGCTGGGGACTTAACCATGTTTGGAAATTGATCTACACGGGAATAAAGAAAACTGCTGAATAAACAGGAACGATATAAACTATTAACAAAAACAAAAAAGCATCGTTAGCCGCAAGAAACGTGTTTACAACTGAAACATGAAAATTGTCTCCGGAACCAAGAAAAGTACCTCCACCATATGAAGAATTCCTCCAGCAACATTTCAACGAAGCAAGTATCAAGATCTACAAGAAAAGCGAGGCAACACGTGCATGCAACAAACATTTCTGCAGCAACAGTAAAAGTGTCTGCAGCAACAATAAAGTGTCTGCAGCAACAATAAAAGTGTCTGCAGCAACAATAAAGTGTCTGCAGCAACAATAAAAGTGTCTGCAGCAACAATACAAGTGTATGCAGCAACAATAAAAGTGTCTGCAGCAACAATAAAATGTAAATAGCAGATCAACAAGTTCAATAAAGAGATCAACCAGCTGGCCAACAAGCAATTCAACAAGCAGATCAACTAGTAATTTAACATGTCGCTCAACAAAGCCCAACACGTAGCTCAACAAGGAACTCAATAAGCAGCTCAAAAAGCAGGTGAAAAAGCAGGTGAAGAAGCAGCTCAACTAGCAGCTCAACAAGCAAGTGTACAAGCAGGTGAATAAGCAGCTCAACAAGGAGGCCAATAAGGAGGCACTAAAGAAAAATCATAAATTAGTACAAATGTCACTAGAAAAGCAATTTATAAGCGACATGCTGGCAGCAACAGACGGTGGGGGAAAGCTGGTCACAAACTAATACGCATGAAGTCAACACTAAGATATTATATGATATCAGACTGAGGAGAAAAAGCATCATCGTAAAATGAAATTTGATCAACAGCAACAAAAGCAATGCCATGCTCAGTACTAATAGCAACTGAACTAACAGCAACAAAAGCAGCAAAAGCAATATCATCTTCATTACAAAAAGAAACTCTAACAACAGCAGCAAAAGCAATATCATCTTCATTACTAAAAGCAATAGCAGCAGTTCCAACAATAGCAGAATTAATAGGAACAGTATCAGCGGTGACAACAGCATCAAAAGCAACAGTAGCAATAGAAGCCACAGTACCTGCAGTAGCAGCAACAGAAATTAAAAGACACAACTAATTTAAAGATAAAAAATATATGTAATCATTATTCTCATTGTCATATCAGCTGCTTAGATGAGAAACAAAAGTCAAAACCTCAAGCATTTATCTCCTTATCTGGTGAAGACAGACGACGAGGAATTTCCATTGAATATATCAAAGAGATAACAGAGATATTGAAGGCAGGAGCGACGAACACCGAGAAGAAGAAACATGAGGTGGAAGGCACCATCAGCACACCCAACAATCGCTCGATAACACTGCCTGACAACTAGCAGGCAATCCACAATCCGGCTGCTTATCCAGCAACAGAAGAAAAACAACTCCATCATTTAAAGACAACTGCCTCATTCACCAGGAGTAAAGTGTTTTTATTTTGCTTCACATTTTGCATGAATAAGTATCACGCTATTCAGAGGAGTATATTTTTGTGTTCCTTCGAGTTCGACAAAATAAGAAAACTTTCCCGTGGAGATGGGAGCGGCCTTGTGATTTACTGTTTACTCTGTAATTTCTTCCGCCAATGGATGAAAAGTCCGGGAACAGTAAAACTTGATTTGATATTGAGTTAGTGGGAACGATGATGCGCGGAGGGGGGGAGAGAGGGAAGGGGGGAAGAGAGAGAGAGAGAGAGAGAGAGAGAGAGAGAGAGAGAGAGAGAGAGAGAGAGAGAGAGAGAGAGAGAGAGAGAGAGAGAGAGAGAGAGAGAGAGAGAGACAGACAGACAGACAGACAGACAGACAGACAGACAGACAGACAGACAGACAGACAGACAGACAGACAGACAGACAGACAGACAGACAGACAGAGTGAAAGATAATGGAGCTCGTATTCTAGTGGTGACAGTCCGTCATACTAAGAACATTGCTTGAAAGACAGGCTTTATAGCACTTTCCCTAGCTGACCTTCTCGTGTTAAACTCATGCCGCCAAACTTAGCTTAGCCCACTATGTCCTCCCTCCCCACTTTCCCTCCCTGTCCTTCCTCTCACTTCATCCCATACCCTCCCTGTCCCCCCCCCCTTCACTTGATCCCCACCCCTCACTCCAGTATCCTCTGAGACCCTGTTATCCACCTCACAAATCCTCACATCCATGGAACAGCTTCCCCCATCAGCAGAACGCTCACCAAGAAGGCGACATGAGAAGGGACAGAAGAAAGTGACTCTCAAAACAAATGAATTAGGAGAATGGGTACTAGAAGAAAACCCAGACATAATAGCACTCACAGAAACGAAGCTGACGAAAAATATAACAAATGGAGTGTTCCCACAGGACTACTATGTTGTGAGGAAAGAGAGAGAGAATGAAGAGGAGGTGGGGGTGTAGCTCTACTAGTAAGAAAAGGCTGGGATTTTGAGGAGATGGTTATTCAGGGATGTGAAGGTTTCAGTGACTACATACCAGGTACCATAGCAACTGCAGGACAAAAAATATAGTCGTAGTCTTACCTAATCCACCACCAAATGACAGAAGACCCAGACAGGAATATAATAGAAACAACATGGCCACCGCTAACATAATAGAGAGAGAGCAGCTTCTGTCGCCAGCAAGAATGAATCTGCACTACTACTCATGAGTGACTTCATCCACGGGAAGATAGATTGGGAGAACGGAGACCCACATGGAGGACCAGATACATGGAGAGCTAAGCTGCTGCACGCGGCAACAAGAAACTTTTTAAGCCAGCACTTCAAGGGACCAACAAGAATGAGAGGAGAAGGTGAACCTTAAGTTGGAAGCACCCTTGGGAATGAGTGATCACAGTGTATTGATCTTTGAGTACCTGGTAGAGTTAGGATTTACTTCCCCCCAAAAAAGAACTAGGAAAGTTGACCAGACCACATACGAGAAGGTGAAGGGACGACGACGTTTCGGTCCGTCCTGGACCATTCTCAAGTCTACTGAATCTGGTCAACATACTTCAGTCACGTTATTGTGATTCATCGCCAGCAAGCACTATAAAACAAAAGGCTGGCATACCGAAATGCGAATTACAAGGATATGAGAAGTTTCCTAAGGAAAATACCATGGGACACAGACCTCAGAGCTTAGTCTGTACAAGACATGATGGACTATATCACTCACGTGTGTGATAAAGCAGGGATCCGGTTTACCTCGGCCCAAAAGGAAAAATCCGAGAAGCAAAAGAAGAATCCATGGTTTAATAGGGCAAGTAAGGAAGCAAAGGAAATGAACAAAAGGGCGTAGAGTAACTTCCGAAATAATAGAACACCATAAAGCAGAGAGAGATACCAGAGAGCCAGGAATGAGTATGTTAGTTTGAGAAGAAAAGCAGAAAAAAATTATGAAAATGATATCGCAAACAAAGCACAGACCGAACCAAAGCTACTCCACAGTCACATCAGGAGGAAAACAACAGTGAAAGAACAGGTTATGAAACTTAGAATAGGCAAGAACAGGTATACAGAGAATGACAAAGAGGTGAGTGAAGAACTCAACAATAGATTCCAGGAGGTCTTCACAATAGAACAAGGTGAGGTCACTGTGTTAAGAGGGGGGTCAGTAAACCAGGCGGCCTTGGAAGGGTTCGTAATTACGAGAGATGAGGTCAAGAGAAACCTGTTGGATCTGGATGTGAGAAACGCTGTTGGTACAGATAGGATCTCGCCATGGGTTACTGAAAGAGTGTGCTGAGGAACTTGCTTGCCACTCTCCATAGGGAATAGTAGGTCACTGAAGACGGGAGACCTACCAGAAATATGGAAGACGGTAATGTGGTCAAAATATACAAGGGGCACATGCACAAGGGGCTAGCTGACTAACTCCCGGTATCTATTTACTGCTAGGTAACAGGGGGCATCAGGGTGAAAGAAACTCTGCCCATTGTTTCTCGCCGTCGCACGGAATCGAACCCGTGACCTCAGGATCACGCATGCAGCTTGCTGTCCGCTCAGCCACATCCATCCCTGAACCCATGTGTGTGTGTGTGTGGGTGTGTGTGTGTGTGTGTGTGTGTGTGTGTGTGTGTGTGTGACGGATGCGTGCATGCGTGTGGTGGTGTATAAGTGTACGCACATGTGTACACAGGCCAGCAAGACGCCCTCACGAGTGAGAGCCTCCCAGCAAAACAAGGCAGAGATTATCTCATAACAAAACCCGCGTGAATGTGCTCAACCACGGCAAGATAATGACCGCGTTGCTCTAGGTTTTCCTCCCCGTTGCAACAAACTGCACTGTTTACCTAAGCCCGGCCCGCTGTCCGTATGCGCCGCTTCATATTTCACAAGTTTTAGATAATAAACTTTAGACAAAGGGCTCGCTCCTGCAACATTTATAGCCGAGACTATATATACTTTTTTTAGTCAATATAAAAAGTGGGTATTAGACGCTATATTGTTATGTCATTCGCGGAAATTCTTTTAAATGACTACATATAGCTCAGTCTAAATGTGTAGATACTTATAGATAAATTCGGTTTATTTTATACATTACAGGATCCGCCAGAGGTAAACAATGGAAGCTCTGGCCCAATAGATATATCTAAAGAGTCATCATAAAGATTTGAGACTGAGAAGTAACGGGGAAGGAGCATGACACTGTTAACGGGGACTGTAAGTAACGGGGAAGGGGCATTGACACTGTCTACGGGGACAGTAAGTAACGGGGAAGGGGCATGACACTGTCAACGGGGACTGTAAGTAACGGGGAAGGGCATGACACTGTCACGGGGACAGTAAGTAACGGAAGAGGCATGACACTGTCAACGGGGACTGTAAGTACGGGGCTATTTTATTCTTGCCCGCCCACTCATGCCGCTTCCACCCTCCCCACTCACTAGTTTCTATTTCTTGATCAACATTCTAATGAATAAACTTTAAAAATCTTCCAACTAATAATGAAGACATTTTTCTGTTTGATTATGTTTGTTTACAGGCGGCCTCCGAGCCTAGAATGTCAGTTCTGCTCGATGCTTTACTACTAGAGCTGAGGAATGTGGCCTCCTTATCTCTGTACAGAAAACTCTTGCTCTCATTCCGTATGGTATTCCACCACGCAATCATCATATAGATGGCCGAGCACTTGAGAACTGCAAGTCTTACAGATACCTTGGTGTCCCCATTATCGATCCTGGGTACCTTTCTTCTCTCAAGAGGAGACTCTCGGAGAGATTAAAGCCCTTGTGGGTTCTAGTTGGAGTCAATCAAGAAATTAACATTACATTTGCGAGAATGATCTTCGGATCATTTATCCGTTCTTTGATTGACTAGTTCTCTGCATCTCATACTGTATATACAAAGGTAAAATCCACTGAAACTTTGCAAAATGCGACTCATCCTTGGAACTCCAAAGTCCACGAGAATAGTTAATATGAGAGCAGAGTTAAAATTACCTACCATAAGTGAGAGAGTTTTGTCCATTAGCACATTTTCGGCGTGAAGGCATTGAGTAGATTTCGGCAATACAGGAAAATTCAAGCTTAACTCTCTAATATGTTACACTCATCTGAGGTCTATAGAAGAAAAAGGAAATTTGATTATGCATTTTGATTCTACAAGTTAGCAAACTTCTCAAAATGTTATTTATGTACCCAACTCAATTTACGAATAATCAAATAATAAATCCTTGGGATAACTGGGATCTATTAGTTGATTTTGTAATTGCACGCAAAAATGATAGTCTACCCCTCTACATTATTACAACAGTTAACACTGAAAGGCATCACTTTGAATATTCAGGTATGGGTAACGTTATGTATCACTGTCATACCGACAGCTCTGAAGAAGGAGGTAGAAGATGTACCGGAGGTGCATGTAATATATTTCAACAATCTTCTCATCTATAACAATTTCCTTTCGTAAAAACAGTATTGAAGTGTGTCAACGATTGGGCAAGTACAACTCATACCACTCCTGGCATTGAACGCACACAGTAGTAACACCCAGAAAAGAGTAACAGATACTCGATTAAATGTTTTAGTTGCTGAAGAAAACAGATTTTAAATTAAATTCCTTTGGATACCATTATATGTTGGCATCTCAAAGCATGCCACTGTTAAAATGCTTGCAAAGACCGCCTGCAGGAGACCAGTAGTAGATGTTGATATGGGTGTTTTGTTAGCAGTGACAATGTTTCATTAGCAGTGGCTCTCTGCGGCTCATTTGGGTACTAATTTTCGTTCAGAATTGCTTTAGTGACTTACACACTTCCAGGAAGCGGAGAGAGACATGCTTTACGAGGGTACTAGCTAATGACCGCAGGGAATGTGATGTACTTGACTGCTGCTAACCCCTCTCTACAGTGTAATAATCTGTTCCATGGAAAGTACACAACACAAAAGTAGAATTAGTCCCCTTCAAGGTGAAAAAGGTTGAGCAGGAACCAATTACGGTGGATTATACGGTGAAACAATTACGGTGAACCAATTTTAGCATGGACAATAACGGTGTTTGCATGGAAGCATGATATCTGGGTTACCATGAGGCAATAATTTACCTGTATATTGTGACGGGTCGGTGGCGGAGGATGGCAGGGCAGAGTGTGGTGTCCTAATATGGAAAAATATTGATTATGCGGCTGTAGAAAGGAAAATTTAACTTGGACTTAGTTATTATATTTCATCCACACAAGCTGATCTGCTGGCCATTCTGGCTGGTTTGGAGGAAGATCTTCATGTCGGAAAATCCGACACCATTTAATATATCATACAGACAGATAATAATTTCTGCTGTATTACCAACAAGTTACCCATAGAAAACGTAACTTGTAGTGGAATTACCGTCTAAAGAAAACGGGATATCATCACCACATACTATTATAATTCACCACCTATTATGGTGGGAATTATTCTTAAATACATTAGTCTTTGGACTTTACCATCAAAAAAAACATCTTATATAAATTAACTTAATTATCAATATTAAAGTAGAGTAAATGTGACCCTTCTATCACTTTCTGAAATCTGGACAAAGTAGGCCAGGCGAGAGTGGGGAAGGAGGGCAGCCATTGTTGTGTCACCTCCGAGACGTGTGGAGCAAATTCGGCTCCTATCATTCTGGACAATGTCGGCCAGTAACGTCAATAGTATGGAGTGTTAAACAGCCATTGTATATTGAGACCAGAGGCTCACACAGGAGCAAATTCGGCTCCTGTTAATTTTACTTGGACGTAGTGTTATGGAAACCAGAAGTGTACCATTGTCAACACGCTGTCTACAAATTCAAGTTAAGTGTCTATCCGAAACCCGTTTATCATTCATTTATGGCCATTAATGTCAGGATATAGGGTGACCCGGTTAGATCGCGAAATCGCCTCAAACTAAAGGTAATTAAGCCAGGTCTTCATGTTCTATGTACTGTATAGTGTTTTCTCTGATATACTTGTCATATATAGGATTCTGGCTTCACAGCTAGCGCACTTTTGACAGGTCAAGACGAGGAAGCAAGATTTGTGCACCAGTTACTGGGTGATATGGAAGCTGCCTCAAAGAGGATAATTTGGTGTCTACACCCTAGTTATACCTGGTGGACTAACCTGCTGTACTATAAGATAAGGAACCTCATCAATGTATGTAGCTATTACTGTAGTTTGATTGGCTGCATATATATTAATTTAATAAACCCCCCTAATGTGTAGAGGATCGATTTGTGAGATTATGAGATTATTGCAGAAATACAGTCCACTTAACATTATACAAATTGCTATCGAAGTATATAAATTAACGTAAATATAAATTCATATAAATTAAATAAATATAAATCTCACAGGTCGGTTCCCACATTATTTGGTCATCTTCGAACCGGATGACGGATTATTTGATCCTTTGAACCCACATTTGGTCCTTCGAACCGGATTATTCGGTCCTATGAACCCACATTTGGTCATCTTAGTACCGGATGAACCAGTTAACCAGTGGATTCATTAAATATACTAGTGCAGTGTTATTTAAACAAAGCCAGCCAGTCATAGACAGCGGCGTTGCCTCGTGGGAGCTCAGGAGCCTCCCTCAGTTCAGTTCAGCCTCATCAGCGGTTTCATGCACACCCACAGATTTGGTGGCGTGTTATTCTGTGAAATGACAGCGCTAATATAGAAACCAGCCAAATTAGTGGCTGGGGTCTTCGTGAGATTGTTCACGGATTTCGTGGTGTTACATTTCGCGAGAGATTATCTACGAATTTTGTGGAGTTTATTTCGCGAGGTCACTAATAATATTTAATACTTCTTGATAATATTAGAAGTTTCATAGAGGCTAATTAAGAGGCTATTATCAATAATTGTGTATATTATTTCTCCAAAATAGAGAATTATTTAATATATATTGCACTAGTGATCACAGTATAATATTTACTAATTGCCAACCCACAACAGGGTAGGATATTACCAATGACTAGTTGAACTATTATTGCTCATCCTAGTCCCATTATTACCATAGTCAGTTGTACTATATTGATCAACCTAACACCATTAATGAATGGTGCAGACCCTATTTTGGGTGTAATTTTTATCAACTCGAGTTGAGTTGTATATATAATAATTTACTTATGATCATTACACCTTTGAGTGATTAATTAGTGTCTCTACCATCCTAGGGTGATATAGAAGAGCTAACCTAAAGGTACTTCCAGTGACACTGGTTTATCACTCAAATCATTAGTGTGGATGATTGTATATATATAATGTGTATTAATTTTAAGTGCTAACCTCTAGTAGAGGTAGGATTATTGCCTAGTGAGTGCAGAATTTACCCTAGGCTACCATTAGAGCTTGTTCAGTATTATGAGCAGCCCAAGTACAAGCCCCACAAGGCTTCACCAACTAGCCAGTATGGATAATGCAGGGAGAATGAAAAGAACCCTTGCAGGTCTTAAAGGCCACTTAACAAGACAGATCAAGAAATGTGAAGATTTGTCACAACAATCTCAAGTTGATTATGCTGACCTGGAAAGCTATTATCAAGCAGCTGCAGGTAAATTTGAGCAAATCAAATGCCAAATAGCAACATATGTGGCTGAACTTGCCAACACTAATTTATCAGAAACAGAAATAGACGACATTATGGTTGATCTTGCGAATTATGAAGATCACACTCAGGCCACGTTACAGCCTTATGTTAAATTAATTGCACAGAACAAGGCAGCAACAACAACAACAGTTGCATCTAATACGAGTCAAGCAGAAGCTCGACTCCCTCCAATTAATTTACCCACTTTCTCAGGAAAAGATGAGGAAGATTGGGACGAATTTTGGAACAAATTCGTTGACCTTGTAGACTCAAAACAATCTTTACCAAAGAGTAGTAAATTCTCTTATTTGCAAGGCCAATTATCAGGTGAGGCTAAAACAGTAGTATCCCATCTGAGATTAACTAATGACGGCTATGATCTGGCAGTAAAACTCCTCAAGGATAATTATGCTGATCCAGAAGTAAGAACATCACATTTAGTTCATGAGCTGTTGCATTTACCCCCACCGGAGGCTTCAGCTGATTCACTCCAAGTCTTCAAGCTGGAGGTAGAATCATTGATCAAAGCCCTCAGCCTGACAGCAGATACAAACGGGGCTGAGTGGGTCTTGAAAATAATTGTCCAGGAGAAAATACCTAGGGACATATTGAGACAAATGAGTGCTCATTACAATAAAAGTATCTTATCCATGAATGAAATATCTGAAGGTTTAAAGTCAGTAGTTCATCAATTACGAACACATGACAAATTAAAACCACCAAGTAAACCCTCAGAAACTAATAATAGTAAACCACAGAGTACCAAAGGTACTCCAAATCAATCTAGACAATATAATTCAACACCAAAGTGGAACAGTAGCAGTGTGGGCGTATATGCAGTGGGACCCTCCAAGCCTATAGTTACTGTGTCACCCAAGAACGTGACACCAAAGGGTACAGGAAGCTATGGAACATGTTTGTTCTGCAATGAGAAACATTCAATGTACCACTGCTCTAATTTTCCTGATAGTGACGCCCGTGTTGAGCGACTCAAAGATTTGCAACATTGCACGAGGTGCCTCAGGAAACATAACATCAAGGATTATGATACCCAATTACACCCTTGTAATAGGTGTAACAAAGGTCAACACCATGCAGCATTGTGCAGAGACACCAAAACAACGTCTCCAAACCCCAAGGTGGAAGATAGCATTCCCACCACAGTACAGTACTGCAAGGTGCAACCAACAAAGAGTGTCCAATCGGCAAAGTCTAAAGGTAATACGACTTTGCCTACTGCCCAAATTACCATCCTGAATAAGAGGGCCAAGGTCCATACCCGTGGGTTGTTTGACCAAGGATCCCAGAGAACATATATCACTAAAAAGTTGGCAGATGAATTACAATTAAGGCATGTAGCCCAGATGTCATTCAACATCTCAGGGTTTGTAACAGATGCAGGACCTCAAGTCTACCAGGTGGTACAACCATCAGTACGCTTAGGCAGGTACGTCTGTCGAGTACAAGCCATTGTGGTGGACAAAATACCAGTAGACCTACAAGTTCAAGGTCTGAGAGCAACAGCCAAATTCCTGAGAAATAGAGGAATAAAATTGGCAGATAATATTAAGTCTGATCACCTCACCGACTTCGGTCTCCTTGTAGGGACAGACTATTGTCATCGATTCATCGGTAGCCCTACTAAATATCAGGGCATAACCATGTTAAACTCTGCAGGAGGTAAATTACTCTCAGGCCCAGTATCAAGCCTGAGGAGACCTATGCCTGCAGATAAACAATACCAATAGAAATCTAAATTTGTCAGCTGATTATATTTCTCCAGTAGCATTATACTAAGGAGATTACAGCTGACTATACCAACAGAGGTTGATGTTAGTATCATCATTTAAAGCTGAGATGAGTTCATGAGGCCTCAGTGGCAAATCATGTGAACAGTAGCCTAAAACAAGCTACAAGTCACTGCGACCAATGTCACTGAACCCACTGCAGTCTCAGAACCATACTTTACTTTAATGATGAGCTATTCAATCTTCTGAATCAATTAACTAAATTAAACCCCAATAAATCTGATGACTGATTTGATACCATTTATTATTTAATCAAGATGAATTCCATGGGCCTCAGTGTTTATATATCAGTGACCAGTTACCTGAAGAAACTTCAAGTTATATCTAATGTCACTGATCTCACTGCAGTCCCTGAATCATACTTGACTGGTAGTACTTGATCACATCCAGTCTTCTGGGTTAAATAATATGTAATTAGGCTTGAATATTAGCCTTTCAAGAGTTGACAGGGAAATGAAATCGCATTAGACTTCTAACCCCTGCAACTCTAGTACGGGACATCCGTCCTGTACGAACAGACACACAAACGTGTGATTACTAACTACTAACATCAAATTAATCTAATAATTCGAAGGAGGAGTATCGGTGTTCGTCTGTTCTAAATAGGACTTCGACCCGTGAGCAGCCCCCTGGGGAATTATGTTCGGAAAATCCGACACCATTTAATATATCATACAGACAGATAATATATTTCTGCTGTATTACCAACAAGTTACCCATAGAAAACGTAACTTGTAGTGGAATTACCGTCTAAAGAAAACGGGATATCATCACCACATACTATTATAATTCACCACCTATTATGGTGGGAATTATTCTTAAATACATTAGTCTTTGGACTTTACCATCAAAAAAAACATCTTATATAAATTAACTTAATTATCAATATTAAAGTAGAGTAAATGTGACCCTTCTATCACTTTCTGAAATCTGGACAAAGTAGGCCAGGCGAGAGTGGGGAAGGAGGGCAGCCATTGTTGTGTCACCTCCGAGACGTGTGGAGCAAATTCGGCTCCTATCATTCTGGACAATGTCGGCCAGTAACGTCAATAGTATGGAGTGTTAAACAGCCATTGTATATTGAGACCAGAGGCTCACACAGGAGCAAATTCGGCTCCTGTTAATTTTACTTGGACGTAGTGTTATGGAAACCAGAAGTGTACCATTGTCAACACGCTGTCTACAAATTCAAGTTAAGTGTCTATCCGAAACCCGTTTATCATTCATTTATGGCCATTAATGTCAGGATATAGGGTGACCCGGTTAGATCGCGAAATCGCCTCAAACTAAAGGTAATTAAGCCAGGTCTTCATGTTCTATGTACTGTATAGTGTTTTCTCTGATATACTTGTCATATATAGGATTCTGGCTTCACAGCTAGCGCACTTTTGACAGGTCAAGACGAGGAAGCAAGATTTGTGCACCAGTTACTGGTGATATGGAAGCTGCCTCAAAGAGGATAATTTGGTGTCTACACCCTAGTTATACCTGGTGGACTAACCTGCTGTACTATAAGATAAGGAACCTCATCAATGTATGTAGCTATTACTGTAGTTTGATTGGCTGCATATATATTAATTTAATAAACCCCCCTAATGTGTAGAGGATCGATTTGTGAGATTATGAGATTATTGCAGAAATACAGTCCACTTAACATTATACAAATTGCTATCGAAGTATATAAATTAACGTAAATATAAATTCATATAAATTAAATAAATATAAATCTCACAGGTCGGTTCCTACATTATTTGGTCATCTTCGAACCGGATGACGGATTATTTGATCCTTTGAACCCACACTTCAAGACGAAAAAGAAGTTTTCGTATTTGTCGATAGCTGAGGAGCACTTGATTCATTAAACAGTCGAAATCCAATCATCAAGTCCATTGATGAGGATTGTAAGAAAAGGGTAAATGAGATACGTCTGAAAGGTTACAAAGTGAAATTCATGTGGATTCCATCTCATGTTGGAGTAGTGTTCAACGAGGAGGCTGATGTCCTGACCAACGCGCCACATCATGACAACAAATTTACATTGAATCTGTTGTCACAATGAGACAAATAAGAAGCAAAATAGGAAATATTCAGGCACGGGCAGAAGTAACGAGGAGAAGTATAACGTACAAGGGAAGTCAAACCATATGTTGTACTTAGTAACGCCAGAACGTCGTACTTGATATACTATGCAAGGCCCGATTGGCCTAATAAGTAAAGTTTTCCTGAATTTATATATTTTTCCAATTTTTTTCTTATGAAATTATAAATCTGTCCATTTCATTATGTATAAGTTAATTTGTTTATTAAATTTATATTAAAATTAACATAAATATATGACCGAAAATAACCAACCCTACCTGAACCTAACCTAACCTATATTAACCTAACTTAAACTAACACAACTAAGTCAATAAATTATGGTCTTAAAATAAAATAATAATAATAATTGAAATAAACTAAATGGAAACAATTTATCGAAAATAAAGAAAATCACTCGGCCTATTAGACAAAATCGGGCCTTGCATAGTAGGTCAAGAAGTGCGTTCTGGCTACTAGGTACGACATATAAATATATATAGGTCCCTATATATATATATATATATATATATATATATATATATATATATATATATATATATATATATATATATATATATATATATATATATAAATATATATATATATATATATATATATATATATATACACATGTCATTTTCAGCCAATGTCCTACCCCTTTTCACAGTCATCACCACCACTGCCTTACCTTTCATCTGTGTTACCTTAGTACTGCCCCTCTTCCCAATCATCACCCCCCTAAGCCTTACCTTACCCCCCCACCCCAGCAGTTCCTTTCATCGCTTGATGTTCAAACCCTTTCCAATCTCTCTCTGGGGCATTGCAATTCCTGCTCCACTCAGCCACCTTGAATTCACGTCTTTCTACTTCAATTTTTCCCATTCGACTATTCTAGCCTCCTTTTTCCTCCCATCGTTAACGCCTCATTTCCTCTGCCTCCCGTCCGCCAGGTCCTCATCGTCCAACACAACAATCATGCCGTCACAAGCCTAATCGCACACCGTTGCCGCGCTGTAAATGTCTCTAATAGACGGAGGGATGAATGTGTCAACGGACTCTGTCCGCTTTGTATCGCTTTGGAGTCACTTTATACTGTTGACATTATCATTAGCGAGTGCGTGGCCCAGGACAGAGTAGAGCTGCCCACCGGTGTGATGTTTACCGTGGCATCCGTGTCAATAATACTGCCAAGTTTACCGAGGCCTCCGTGTCAATAATGCTGCCAGGTTTACCGTGGCCTCCGTGTCAATAATACTGCCAGGTTTACCGTGGCCTCCGTGTCAATAATGCTGCCAGGTTTACCGTGGCCTCCGTGTCAATAATACTGCCAGGTTTACCGTGGCCTCCGTGTCAATAATGCTGCCAGGTTTACCGTGGCCTCCGTGTCAATAATGCTGCCAGGTTTACCGTGGCCTCCGTGTCAATATGCTGCCAGGTTTACCGTGGCCTCCGTGTCAATAATGCTGGCTGGTTTACCGTGGCCTTCGTGTCAATAATGCTGCCAGGTTTACGTGGCCTCCGTGTCAATAATGCTGCCAGGTTTACCGTGGCCTCCGTGTCAATAATACTGCCAGGTTTACCGTGGCCTCCGTGTCAATACTTCTCTCCGTGTCTCCCGCTGCCGTGTCACAGCCGACACGGATAGACTTGTGTTGTGGAGTAATTACTGAACGCTGGTATATGTCGCTGTGACGTCCACCTGCTCAGGAATATGAGGACAGGGTGTAGGTGAGTGTCTTGTTACTCACATGGCTGTACTCATGGTGTCTCGTTACTCACCTCGCTGTACTCATGGTGTCTCGTTACTCACCTGGCTGTACTCATGGTGTCTCGTTACTCACCTGGCTGTACTCATGGTGTCTCGTTACTCACCTAACTTTACTCATGGTGTATCGTTACTCACCTAGCTGTACTCATGGTGTCTCGTTACTCACCTAGCTGTACTCATGGCGTCTCGTTTCTCACCTTGCTCTACTCATGGTGTCTCGTTACTCACCTAGCTGTACTCATGGTGTCTCGTTACTCACCTAGCTGTATTCATGGTGTCTCGTTACTCTCCTGGCTATACTCATTATGTCTCGTTACTCACCTAGCTGTACTCATGCTGTCTCGTTACTCACCTAGCTGTACTCATGGTGTCTCGTTACTCACCTAGCTGTACTCATTATGTCTCGTTACTCACCTGGGTGTACTCATGGTGTCTCGTTACTCACCTAACTGTACTCATGGTGTCTCGTTACTCACCTAACTGTACTCATGGTGTCTCGTTACTCACCTGGCTGTACTCATGGTGTCTCGTTACTCACCTAACTGTACTCATGGTGTCTCGTTACTCACCTAACTGTACTCATGGTGTCTCGTTACTCACCTAACTGTACTCATGGTGTCTCGTTACTCACCTAACTGTACTCATGGTGTCTCGTTACTCACCTAACTGTCTCATGGTATCTCGTTACTCACCTAACTGTACTCATGGTGTCTCGTTACTCACCTATCTGTATTCCGTAATGCTTCGTTTGGGGGTCTTCGGCTCTTTTCGGCCTGTCACTCAACCTTCCATCAACTGGTGTATAGTTGATTGATAAAACAGTTGTATTTAAGTGGTGTATAGCTCCTCTGGTTCATATCTGAATTTAAAACTGTATTTAGTACCAGCCTACAGCGCCTCACTTTCCAGTGTATTTTCCCATGTTCGTTGCCCCTGACACTGAAACAATTCTATTTTCTTTGTAACTCTTTTTAGGTGCCAAGTTTCCACCTGTGAACTTTGTCCGTGTAACATCCACGGAGGTAGCAGTCTGTTCTTGTCTGCTCTACATATTTCACTGAGAATTGTGTAGATGATCATGACTTCCATCTGTATTGTCTATTCCAGCGACGCAAGAATTGGGTGAGCTTTTCTTGTATATTTGTAAACATCAATGTTTTTTTTAGATATCGTTAATCCTCGCTTGAAATGTTTTCAGTTTCAGTAAATAATAACAAGCAGTCGAGTGAACCTTTTTAAAATCCCTTTAAATTCACACACAAGAAAATGATCGTCTGCCGACCCCAAATATGTCGGGGTATATTATGGAAATATAGTCCATTCTCCTGTTTTCATAGTACTTGAAGGAAGGATGAGAACCATAGTACATGTACCGATTTACAACGCAATTAGAAAGTAGAAATCGGTACAAAAAAATTTGGAAAAACCTGAAAACGATTTTCTACTTGTGTTACAAAGACAAACTAAACTTACCCAACCTAACCATCCTAGGCCTGATACACGCTATCTGAGGCCTAATATAGTACATATGTGGGCTATATTAGGCCTAGGAATATATAAGTTGATTTTTACTTATTTTTTCAAACTGCATAAAACGAATAGTACAAAATTCTACTATATAATGGCTTAGAACGTCAATATTTGAACTATGGCAAATAGTTAAAAAAAAGTACTGTGTAAACAGGAGGATGGGCTGGGTATCCCCCAAGGTTACGAAATAGAACTAGTTTACTCTCGGTGCGGGAAAATCATAACACAACGTCAACACATATTGATATTGTTCTTCTGACTTACCAGTCACACGTGTCGGACAAATGCTCTACTGATGTTGATCAACTGACTTACCAGTCACACGTGTCGGACAAATGCCCTACTGATGTTGATCAACTGACTTACCAGTCACACGTGTCGGACAAATGCCCTACTGATGTTGATCAACTGACTTACCAGTCACACGTGTCGGACAAATGCCCTACTGATGTTGATCAACTGACTTACCAGTCACACGTGTCGGACAAATGGGGGGGGGAGAGAGAGTTAAGGCCGCTCAGCACAAAATTTGTGCTTCATATGCAAATTTCAATTCTTATGACCTGACCAAAGCCGAGAAAATTTTTAAATTATGTTTTAAATTATACTTCAGGGCGCCATGAGAATTTCTTGGAGCAACTTAAAATATTCGTATATATCTTCTTTTACCGCTGGTAAAATATACAATAGCCGACGGCATAATGTTATACAATAGCTGATAAAAATACATTAAAATGCCAAAATAAAATGCTGCTCATAAAATACAATAGCCGCTGGTAAAATGGGAATACAATACTAGAAGCCTACCTCGGGAACCTGTTCTTCCTTCGGCGTGAAATGAGAGGCGATCTAATACACACCTGCAAACATATGCAACATATGTTTTAATATATGTAGACAGAACAGCTTGGGCTCTAGACCAGTCAGAGACTCTAAGACCCTCAGATCAACAGATTGTCAGCACCCTTCAGACTATCAGATTGTCAGAGGCCATCAGACTAACAGGCTGTCAGAGGCTATCAGACTAATAGGCTGTCAAAACCCGTCAGACTAACAGACTGTCAGAACCCATCAGACTAACACACTGTTAGGACCCATCAGACTAACACACTGTTAGGACCCATCAGACTAACACACTGTTAGGACCCATCAGATTAATATACTGTTAGGACCCATCAGACCAAAACAATGACCGACGCTCAGGCCTTAAATATAAAACTATTAGTTTTATATTTAATGTCTGAATTATATTTAATGTAATGAGAAAAAATGACTTTCTATTTAGATCTCAAAATTAATTTATTTTACCGCTGGAGATTCGCTTTTAACACTTAATTAACGCTTAAGCAGGCACCGAGCCCTAATTCAATATTAATATCATCTCTATTGAGTAAAGATGAGAAGGAGAAACACAGTGAAATATTATAAGTAAATTATGATCTGTGACTTAATATATAATTCATTAAGGAGGGACTCAAACGTCTTCAGTTTCTATTAATTTGTGGATTAAGTGAGCATTTGGTACTGAATGTTACTGCTACTTCTTGGTCCTGTGTTTCTCAGAGTGCGGGAGGCGCCTGCGGGAGCCTTTCCTACTGACTATCAACCAAATGAAGAGCTAGAGTATAAAATGTCAACCCTAAGACCTCTGACATCGACATGTCTAACCAACCGGTGCTTCTAACACAGGTACCTCCCTGAGGGTTTCTAATTATTTTGAAACAAGGTTGTACTGACGATCCGGTCCCCCTGTACTTGTTTAGTCCGTAGGCTGAACAGAATTTTAGGCTATTGACGGTGTAATTGAATTATTTATAAACGCTAATTGAAATTTAAGTGACGGTCATGATACAAACCTGTGTCGTCTAAGAGCACTACTCTGTTATGCTTGTGAGAATATCATGTGATTCCGACCGGCTAACATGAAGAAATGGCAATGAAATAAAAAGTTTTTAGCAGTCCCCGTGGCGTATTGGTAAAACACTCTTACGGCGCTTTGCAAGCGCTTTAGCCTGGGTTCGTATCCTGGCCGGGGGGGGTTTGATTTTCTTGGCGGCAGTTCTTAACTGTAGCCTCCGTTCATCCAACAGTGAATGGGTACCAGGTTGTTAAACAATTCGGCGGGTCGTATTCCGTGGAAAATTAGGATTAAGGACCTGCCCGAAACGCGATGCGTGCTGGTGGCTGTACAGGAATGTAAGAACTCTTCTATATGTAAATAAATAAAATATAACATAAGAATAAATGACTAGCTTAATGACCCTCATTAGGGGTCATTACCTGATGACACTAGATGATGATGACATTAGATGATGAGGATGATGGCTAACAGACTGGCCCTGACTTCCGGCAGAGCTCCTCTCGTAAGTTTCATTGACCTTATTGTCTATGGCACTCGATCCACTCCGTATGTTGTATCCTAGTGTATAGCTTCATTTGTTTCCTAGTCGGGTCTGGTCTAATTGGTGTCCTCTCCTGTCGGGTCGGGTCTAAATGATGTCCTCTCTCCATTGGGAAAGATTTCAAAGTTGGAGGTAAAAAAAAGTCCTCCTGGTGATTCGAGTGATGATCTGGTCGATTGATAAATTACATGAATAATAACAGATGATAAAGATGAACACAACGAGTGGCAAAGTGACTGAAACACCTTAAGTACCACCGGGACAATCACAGCCTAGCAGAAAGCGTAGTTTGTGTCCAACAAGAGAAAAGTTGAGGACTACGTCTAACGTTGATTGCATCCGACGCCTCACTGGCTTAGTTTAGTGCTATTCAGTACAAGAAACAAGTCAAGAGGGTAAAGCATCTCGTGTTGTCGTCATGATGAAAAATTTATATATCCAGCCTCCTTAGAACGATCATATTTTCCTTGAGATCTCGTCGATATACCCAAGATTGGCGTCACTTACTAGCCACATGATTAAGGATGATTACTACTAGCAAAAACGGTCAAAGGCTTGATCGAAATTGAACCATATGCTGGAAATTGAGTCACAGTTAGAGGAGCTTAGAGAGAGAGCAATAGATTCTCTCTTCACTGTTAGAGGAGTTTAGGAAGAGCAATAGATTATCTCTTCACTGTTAGAGGAGCTTAGGAAAAGCAATAGATTCTCTCTTCACTCTTAGGAAGGAAGGAAGTTTAGGAAGAGTAATAGATTATCTCTTCACTGTTAGAGGAGTTTAGGAAGAGCAATAGATCTACTCATCACTATCGAAGTGATCAAGAAAACTGTCAGATTATATCAGTAATGTTAAATTGTTCAGAAGTTGTGCAGCAGATTGTGTGTAGCGTCAGGGACTGTGTGTAGCGTCAGGGACTGTGTGTAGCGTCAGGGACTGTGTGTAGCGTCAGGGACTGTGTGTAGCGTCAGGGACTGTGTGTAGCGTCAGGGACTGTGTGTAGCGTCAGGGACTGTGTGTAGCGTCAGGGACTGTGTGTAGCGTCAGGAACTGTGTGTAGCGTCAGGGACTGTGTGTAGCGTCAGGGACTGTGTGTAGCGTCAGGGACTGTGTGTAGCGTCAGGAACTGTGTGTAGCGTCAGGGACTGTGTGTAGCGTCAGGGACTGTGTGTAGCGTCAGGGACTGTGTGTAGCGTCAGGAACTGTGTGTAGCGTCAGGGACTGTGTGTAGCGTGATGCCAGACCCCTGGGTGGACAGCGCTTCGGATTCGGATTCCTGAGGTTCCAGGTTCGATCCCCGGTGGAGGCGGAAACAAATGGGCAGAGTTTCTTTCACCCTGATGGGTCTGTTACCTAGCAATAAATAGGTACCTGGGAGTTAGACAGCTGCTACGGGCTGCTTTCTGGGGGTGCGTAACAAAAAGGAGGCCTGGTCGAGGACCGGGCCGCAGGGACACAAAGCCCCGAAATCATCTGAACAAAGCCCCGAAATCATCTGAAGATAACCTCAAGAAGATAGCGTCAGCGGTTATCAGCGACCAAGATGTTGAGCGCGCTTGAAAGTTTTCATTTCCTCTTTAATGATGTTGAAGGACGGCTTGGGCGGGTCGTTGCTCCAGCACGACTTGATGCTGGTGAGGGGAGGCTTGGGCGGGTCGTTGCTCCAGCACGACATGGTGCTGGTGTAGGGCGGCTTGGGCGGGTCGTTGCTCCAGCACGACTTGGTGCTGGTGTAGGGCGGCTTGGGCGGGTCGTTGCTCCAGCACGACTTGGTGCTGGTGTAGGGCGGCTTGGGCGGGTCGTTGCTCCAGCACGACTTGATGCTGGTGAGGGGAGGCTTGGGCGGGTCGTTGCTCCAGCACGACTTGATGCTGGTGAGGGGAGGCTTGGGCGGGTCGTTGCTCCAGCACGACATGGTGCTGGTGTAGGGCGGCTTGGACGGGTCGTTGCTCCAGCACGACTTGGTGCTGGTGAGGGGAGGTTTAGACGGGTCGTTTTCCCTCCTGCCTGTATATTACCACGATTCACCTATAATATTCATCCTTCTAAAGATGTATTGTCAGCAGATGAATACGAAAATTCTTACGGAATCTCCCGTCTCATTTTTCCTTTGTTGTCAGACATTGACACATTATTCATTACGTGCTAATTTCTTCAGCAATTACACACACACACACACACACACACACACACACACACACACACACACACACACATATGTATGTATATATATATATATATATATATATATATATATATATATATATATATACATAAGCACATTTCAAATGTACATAAAAAACAGCGGAACAGTTCCCCTGACGAAGCTGTTGATGCAACAACATACAAGTACAAAAGTGGAGCTCAAACTGCTGGAAGCCAAAAGAGGGATTCCAAACAAAACCACTAGAAATAAGAGCCAGTCAGTAACAAAGAGCAAAATACATATATTCATAAACCCCGAATCATTTTTCTTTAGTTTTCATTTGACTTCTACAGCTTTTTGCGGCGTGTCCAACAAGTTGGTTCTCATTCCCCGCTACACGATTAAAAATATATCAAAACAAAATATTGTACACAACAGAACAGAGAGGGGACGGGAAAGGTTGGCTGGGGTCAGGGTGACCTGCACGACCTCCCTCCACCCCCTGGTCGTCCAGGTGACCTGCACGACCTCCCTCCACCCCCTGGTCGTCCAGGTGACCTGCACGACCTCCCTCCACCTCCTGGTCGTCCAGGTGACCTGCACGACCTCCCTCCACCCCCTGGTCGTCCAGGTGACCTGCACGACCTCCCTCCACCCCCTGGTCGTCCAGGTGACCTGCACGACCTCCCTCCACCTCCTGGTCGTCTAGGTGACCTGCACGACCACCCTCCACCCCCTTGGTCGTCCAGGTGACCTGCACGACCATCCACCACCCCTTGATCGTCCAGGTGACCTGCACGACCACCCTCCACCTCCTGGTCGTCTAGGTGACCTGCACGACCTCCCTCCACCCCCTTGGTCGTCCAGGTGAACTGCACGACCACCCTCCACCCCTTGATCGTCCAGGTGACCTGCACGACCACCCACCACCCCCTGGTCGTCCAGGTGACCTGCACGACCTCCCTCCACCTCCTGGTCGTCTAGGTGACCTGCACGACCACCCTCCACCCCCTGGTCGTCCAGGTGACCTGCACGACCACCCTCCACCCCCTTGGTCGTCGTGGTGACCTGTACGACCACCCTCCACCCTCTTGGTCGTCGAGGTGACCTGCACGACCACCCTCCACTCCCCCCTCTGGTCGTCTAGGTGACATGAACGACCTCCCTCCACCCCTGGTCGTCCAGGTAGCCTGCACGACCACCCTCTACCCCCTGGTCGTCCAGGTGACCTGCACGACCACCCTCCACCCCCTGGTCGTCCAGGTGACCTGCACGACCACCCTCCACCCCCCTCCTGGTCGTCTAGCTGTCCTGCACAACCACCCTCCACCGCCTGGTCGTCCAGGTGACCTGCACGACCTCCCTCCACCCTCCTGGTCGTCCAAGTGACCTGCACGACCAGCCTCTAGGTCATGGCACCAGCCTCCCACATCCACAGCTCCACCACAACAAAAGAGAACAAAGAACACGAAGAGAACAGAGCCGCAACAGACAATTAGCGCCGGGGAAAAGTGAGTGAGGATGGTGGCGGAAACTTTAATCCCAATGTGTTCTGTTATGTTCTGTTATTGTTTGTGCTTCCTCACTCTAACGGGTCAATATTTTATCATCTTCACCCTTCAGTAAAGCCGTGTTGACCTTTACTCTTTTTGATTTAAGAGAAAATGGTGGAACTTTTGATGGAAATTTATGGGTTTATGTTATTCTTTGACCAACAACCTCAGTGTTAGCTACGCAGACATGCGCACACACACACACACACACACACACACACACACACACACACACACACACACACACACACACACACACACACACACACACACACACACACACACACGAGCGTCTCCCGCCATCACAACAAACAAATACCCACAAGTGCACATGTGTAGTCTAGGCAGACGGCTGGAGACCGCGGTCAGCAGGTAACCACCAGCTCAGATTGAAGCGCCAAGACCAAATCCATCTTGGTCTGTCGAGCGTCGGAATTTGCGGCGATGGGCCGCCCAAATTGTCTCTCTGATTGGATGGTCGGCTCGTTACGAGTCTCCGGGAACAATGTTGCCAAGAGATGTTTGCGCAGCTTCCGACAGTAATTCCTGCGAGATATAGTGATGGAGAACTCTGTCCAAGAACCTGAAAACACTGAACAAAAGAGATGGGATATACAAGGGGGTATCAGGAGAGATTTAACATGGAGCCGTCCGGATGAACATCCTCTGATTCCACAATAAAGGAATCAGAGGGTGCGGCGGGGGGGGGGGGGGGGAAGATATTGGGGGAGAAGGGGTTGGAGTGGCTTCCACCTCCGTCCCGACGAAGGTCATCAGCACTTGCGTTCGAAGTTTAGTCGGTAACCCAGAAAAAACTGAGGAAAATAGGCAGTTAGCTCTGTCGTTTGAGGAGGAGGTTGGGGGGAGGGTGGCTCAGAGAGGAGTGAGACGTACTCGACCAGGTCACTGGACAAATATCGGTGGCACACCACCAGGTCACTGGACAAATATCAGAGGCACACCACCAGGTCACTGGACAAATATCAGAGGCACACCACCAGGTCACTGGACAAATATCAGACACACCACCAGGTCACTGGACAAATATCAGAGGCACACCACCAGGACACCGGACAAATATCAGAGGCACACCACCAGGTCACTGGACAAATATCAGACACACCACCAGGTCACTGGACAAATATCAGAGGCACACCACCAGGTCACTGGACAAATATCAGACACACCACCAGGTCACTGGACAAATATCAGAGGCACACCACCAGGACACCGGACAAATATCAGAGGCACACCACCAGGTCACTGGACAAATATCAGAGGCACACCACCAGGTCACTGGACAAATATCAGAGGCACACCACCAGGTCACTGGGCAAATATCAGAGGCACACCACCAGGACACCGGACAAATATCAGAGGCACACCACCAGGTCACTGGACAAATATCAGACACACCACCAGGTCACTGGACAAATATCAGAGGCACACCACCAGGACACCGGACAAATATCAGAGACACACCACCAGGTCACTGGACAAATATTAGACACACCACCAGGTCACTGGACAAATATCAGAGGCACACCACCAGGACACCGGACAAATATCAGAGACACACCACCAGGACACTGGACAAATATCAGAGGCACACCACCAGGTAACTGGACAAATATCAGAGACACACCACCAGGTCACTGGACAAATGGTGGTAATCAATAAACACCTAAATATTGGAGGTACTTTCCTAATAGTGATTACAGGAAGTGAATTCTAGCTGACTAGAACCCGCCTACTGGCCAAGCCGTGTATGTTGCGTGACAGTGTATAACTATTTTGTCAGTCAAATTCTATGTTAAACTTGGCCTTAATATTGTGGATGGAGGAGGCTTCCACACCTTCTTCACTCACTGCCTTCCATTTGTTGACCACCGTTACAGGGAACCAGTATTTCCTTAAATTTCGTGGAATCATTTTCGTTTCCAGCTTCCACGCATGTCCTTTCCTCCTCCTTTGTTTCTATTTAAGGACGCTGTCATTGTTTACGTTGTCTATTCCTCACAGCATTTTGTATGTTGTAATCATATCCCCTCTGTTTTTTTCTCCATCTTCTAGGGTTATGAGATCAAATTCCATTAACCTATCGATATAGCTTAATCCTCTTACCTCTGGCACTAATCTTGATGTAATCCTTTGTACTTTTTCCATTTTGCTTTTATGCTTCACGAAGTGTGGAGTCCAGGCCGGTGCTGCACATTCTAGTACTGGTCTAACAAAAGCTCTATGCATGTTGACTTAAAAGAAACAATTCTGATTTAAGTTTCTAAACGACGTTCGAATGTGACTATGATGGTTGCCATGTTGCGTTTCTTTGTTGATAAGTCTGAAGCCTCTCACACTATGAAGAGGCATTAACGTCACAACAATAGCTTATTGACCAAAAAACAAAAGGATATTTTTATCGTCAATATAACAGAGGACTAAAGCCTCATTGAGCACACACACTGAGAATGAGCGTACACCTCTCTTTGTTGTCTACATATTTCGTGTGTGGTGCTGTTAGCGTGGTTGTTAGGGGTTGTGGAGGGGAGGGTGAGGGGGTTGTGGGGGGGGGGGGAGGGGGTTGCGACAGGCAGTGACAATGTCCCAGGAATATTGTGTATTGGTTCCCAGCGGCTGGCCTTAACCACGCTGCTCGACACTTGCACACACGCACACGCACGCACGCACGCACATACGCACGCACACGCACGCACGCACATACGCACGCACATACGCACGCACACGCAAGCACGCACATACGCACGCACACGCACGCACGCACATACGCACGCACACGCACGCACGCACATACGCACGCTCACGCACGCACGCACATACGCACGCACACGCACGCACGCACATACGCACGCACACGCACAGACGCAGGCTTCCCCACATATGCACGCACATATACAGGTACGTACACATTCACACACACGCCCACACACGCACATGCACATGCACACGCACGCAGGCCTGCACGTACGTCGAGAACAAGGCTGTGCTGTCTCTGACCAATGAGAAAAAGGCTGTGTTCTCTCTAACCAATGAGAACAAAGCTGTACTCTCTCTAACCAATGAGAACAAGGCTATGCTCTCTCTGACCAATGAGAACCAGGCTGTGTTATCTCTAACCAATGAGAACAAAGCTGTACTCTCTCTAACCAATGAGAACAAGGCTGTGCTCTCTCTGAACAATGAAAACAAGGCTGTGCTCACTCTGACCAATGAGAACAAGGTTGTGCTCTTTCTAACCAATGCCATCAAAGCAGTGTTCTCTCTGGCCAATGAGAACAAAGCTGAGCTCCCTCTATCCAATGAGATCAAAGCAGTGTTATATCTAACCAATGAGAACAAAGCTGTGCTCCCTCTAGCCAATGAGAACAAGGTAGTGAGGAACGAAATATGTACACACCAAATCCCAGTGAATGCTCAACATTTTGAGCTGAAATATATACAGATACATGTAGATTAAGAAATAGTGTTAAGGGAGTGTTGAATAATGCATCCAGCTTCAGTACGAGAACATGGTGTGTGTTGTTCTTGTTCTGGGGTGATGTTCTTGTTCTGGGGTGTTGTTCTTGTTCTGGGGTGATGTTCTTGTTCATAGGTGATGTTCTTGTTCAGGGGGTGATGTTCTTTTTCTGGAGGGATGTTCTTGTTATAGGGCGGATGTTCTTGTTTTGGGAGATGTTATTGTCCTGCAGCCCGTCCTCCTGTGTTGGTAGTACTTACAGTAACGACGAGGACCATAATATTTAACGTCCGACAACGTTTTACAACGAACCTGTACATCTTTTCTCAATTTTTGGCGATTTGTTTACAATTATTAAACAGTTAATGAGCTCTGAAGCACCAGGAGGATGTTTATAACAATAACAAAAGTTGATTGGCAAGTTTTTATGCTTGTAAACTGTTTAATAAATGTAACCAAAGCCATCAAAGAGTGAGGAAAGATGTACACGTTCGTAAGTACTTGCGTAACGGCTTCGTGAATCTTGCCCCAAATGTTCCCATTACTGAAATATAAGAAAAATAGTTCAAAAACGAAAAAAAAAAATTCAAAAACGAAAAACCAAAAAAAATAAAAACAATGAAAAAATATACAAATAAACTATTCTCATGAAATGAACGGTATGGTAAACAACACAGCTCAATTCCAACGCAATGTCACACAAAATAATTAAATCAAAATGAAAATAAATCGAAATTTACGAAAATTCAATTTATCAATGTAGTTTGAGATCAGTAATAAGTTTGAAATCAATAAGCAATTTATCAATAAGCACCATCTTATGTGCAACAGATGATGCAGTTTTTCAAAAACGTATGTTTTTAGCTGACACAGGGGTGGCATCTATGTAGTAGGTTATATAAACACACGCGTATTCGAATGGAACGTTGCGTCAAAATTTCAAAGCAATCGGTGACGAACTTTTGGAGATTACAGTGTTGCTCTTACGTCCAACAGATGGCGCTGTTTAAAAAAAACAGCGCTATCTTTTTTTCCTTTCACAGGTAAGGCATGCATATAGTAGGTAAATGAAAAGACGCGCCTATTCGAATGCAACATTGTATCAAAATTTCAAAGCAATCGGTAAAGAGGTTTAGAAGATTTCCCTCACATGAAAAACTCCGTTTAAAAAAAAACAATGTTTTTTTCCGTTACAGAAGTGACATCTATATAATATGTACATAAAAACCCCGCTCTGATGCCAGTGGAACGCTTTTGGGAAAATTTCAAAGCAATCAGTAAAAAACTTTCGAAGATTATCGATTATGAACAAACGAACATTTCCATTATATATCCCCCTTGCCTTTTCCTTTATTCTACTTGTTTTCTCACCTGATCCCGTACTGGTATAAATCTAACGAGATCTGTAATTTCTTATCACTTAAGGATGAACCATGCAGGTTCGAAACGTTGTGCAATTGTATAATAAGTGTAATACATTCTATAGTAATTCACTTTTTTCTTCACCATGAAAAACGAACATGAGTTTTGGAGAGCTCCTCTTTCAACTGAACCCTGATGCAAGAATAATAGTTAGAGGGATAAAAGCCCTAAACCAGACGACAGTAAATAAAGAATATGCGGTCATATTCAATGAGACATGTTTAAAAGAAAGCCTGCTGCCAGTATATTTTTTTGCCAGTATACACCAATACATATATGTATCTATATCTATCTATCTATATATATATATATATATATATATATATATATATATATATATATATATATATATATATATATATATATATTTTTTTTTTTTTATATGTATATATATATATATATATATATATATATATATATATATATATATATATATATATATTAGAGAGAGAGAGAGAGAGAGAGAGAGAGAGAGAGAGAGAGAGAGAGAGAGAGAGAGAAAGAGAGAGAGAGAGAGAGAGAGAGAGAGAGAGAGAGAGAGAGAGAGAGAGAGAGAGATTGCTAATTTTAGGACAGAAAAGGCTTAAGAATCTTTTAATATATTTAAACGTTTAAGTGTTTATGGGCCATCGAAAAAAACAGGACATGATAGTAAACTTTAGTGATTACACAAATAGTGATACGCGTAAATTCCATTTAATATCTTCCCTACGCTCATATTCCTGCAGAATGACAGACAATAATACAACTCGCTTGATAAAACCCAATAAAGCACCAGCGACTAGGATTACGTAAAAATTTACAGAAATAATTACCCGATTTTTTCTAGCTACAAAAATATCACGGTATACCGCGCACTAGGGTAAGGGAAAACCAATCCCCTAGGGAAATCTGGCACTGAGGAAACCTGGCCCTAGGGAAACCTCTCACTAGGGGGAAACCTGGCACTAGGGAAACTTGGCAGTAGAGAAACCTGGCACCAGGGAAACCTCTCACTAGGGAAACCTGGCACCAGGGAAACCTCTCACTAGGGAAACCTGGCACCAGGGAAACCTCTCACTAGGGAAACCTGGCACCAGGGAAACCTCTCACTAGGGAAACCTGGCACCAGGGAAACCTCTCACTAGGGAAACCTGGCACTAGGGAAACCTCTCACTAGGGGGAAACCTGGCACTAGGGAAATCTGGCACTAGGGAAACCTGGCACTAGGGAAACTTGGCACTAGGGAAACCTGGCAGTAGAGAAACCAGGCACTAGGGAAACCTGGCACCAGGGAAACTTGGCACTAGGGAAACCTGGCACCAGGGAAACCTGGCACTAGGGAAACCTGGCACTAGGAAAACCTGGCACTAGGGGAAACCTGGCACTAGGGAAACCTGGCACCAGGGAAACCTGGCACCAGGGAAACCTGGCACCAGGGAAACCTGGCACTAGGGAAACCTGACACTAGGGAAACCTCTCACTAGGGAAACCTGGCACAAGAGAACCCAACCGGTTCCAGTACCTGGCCCTGTTATTATTTATTCACTATAAAACGTAATGCCAAAAGGTTTCATCATGAATAACAAATAAGTAATAACAGCTATATTTTAACTTAAAGCTGAAAAGATGTGAACTAAATATAAGAAGAAGAGGTTGTAATATTGGCGTGGAGGGCGAGGTGTTAATGCTGTATGCTGTAACTGCTAGTTACAACGCAGCTAGTACACGAAGCACTAACTGCTAGTTACAATGCAGCTAGTACACGAAGAGGTAACTGCTAGTTATAACCCAGCTATCACTCTGTTTCACATTTCTTCAAGCATGATAACACAATCTTCTTTAGGGCTTTTAACTTTATTAATTTAAGGAAAATCTTTATTTACAACGCATTGATCATGAAAATGTTGCACTCTAATACTCAATTCTTCAGTGTGGTGAGCCTGGGTGTTCAGTGTGACTGGTGAGCCTAGGTGTTCAGTGTGACTGGTGAGCCAAGGTGTTCAGTGTGACTGGTGAGCCTAGGTGTTCAGTGTGACTGGTGAGCCTGGGTGTTCAGTGTGACTGGTGAGCCTAGGTGTTCAGTGTGACTGGTGAGCCAAGGTGTTCAGTGTGACTGGTGAGCCTAGGTGTTCAGTGTGACTGGTGAGCCTGGGTGTTCAGTGTGACTGGTGAGCCTGGGTGTTCAGTGTGACTGGTGAGCCTAGGTGTTCAGTGTGACTGGTGAGCCAAGGCGTTCAGTGTGACTGGTGAGCCTAGGTGTTCAGTGTGACTGGTGAGCCTGGGTGTTCAGTGTGACTGGTGAGCCTGGGTGTTCAGTGTGACTGGTGAGCCTGGGTGTTCAGTGTGACTGGTGAGCCTGGG
The DNA here is from genome assembly GCF_040958095.1 of Procambarus clarkii. Lineage (NCBI taxonomy): Eukaryota > Metazoa > Arthropoda > Malacostraca > Decapoda > Cambaridae > Procambarus > Procambarus clarkii. The sequence continues at coordinate 2,714,478 of NC_091243.1, read as the reverse complement.
TGTTCAGTGTAACTGGTGAGCCTAGGTGTTCAGTGTGACTAGTGAGCCTGGGTGTTCAGTGACTGGTGAGCCAAGGTGTTCAGTGTGACTGGTGAGCCTAGGTGTTCAGTGTGACTGGTGAGCCTGGGTGTTCACTGTAACTGGTGAGCCTACCTGCTGTTTTCTACACTGTCGTTAGAGTTCACCCAATGATGCTTCGTCATGAATATCTGCTGTATTGTTGAACCAGTTCCTCTCCGTCGGGTTTAAACGCGTCAGAGTGTAAAATGCAGCCTCCACCACGTAGCTAATATGGGAGGAATAACAAAACACTCATCTTACTCAAGACTGGCTATTCATTGGACACTCTTAACCAATATGAAACTAATGGTAATTATTTGTACCAGATTTCTAATATATTGTCACATGTGAGATTGAGAGGCTCGTTTTCTCGTGCAGGTGTTAGGTTCAGTCCAATGATAGCTTGGGGAGTTTCCGCAATAAATTATTCTTTTACTCAGTGGCTTTTCTTCAGAATTGTAAACATTCCTTCAGGAAAATAGCTGTCAAAATTGCCAAACAATTCCGAGAGATGTATATGTATAACTCTTTACCTTTTGCTCAAACATTTTTGAGTGAGATATTGACATGAAGGTTTTATTCCTTGTATACCTGGAAAATGTATTATGGTTTTTGTTTGTACCATGAAACCCCATAGACGGCTCCTGTGTGCTCTGTGATGAGACTGCTGGTTACATTGCCACGCTCAGGGCCGTGGGTGCGAGTGGTGGGAATAAACAGGAAAATGTTACTGTCTCACGCCTCAGTGGTGGGGAAGTCGGGCGAGATAAAAGGTTTTGTGGTCACAGCAGCGGCCTTCACCAGCTAGTGTACAGCATTTGCCTTTTCTGGTTGGGGGGAAAAATGTATATACTGTATATATATGTATATATATATATATATATATATATATATATATATATATATATATATATATATATATATATATATATATATATATATATATATATATATATATTGTCTAAATGACATGGTTTCGATTCCTGGCCAAGGAAGATTCCTGGCCAAGGAATCGAAATAAACAATAATAAATGGACAAAGTTTCTGCAACTTGATGCATCTGTTCACCTTTGAGTAGATATGTACCTAGGACCTAAACAGCTGCTACAGGCTGCATCTTGGGGATGTGAGTGAACTCACCTATTTGTGCTCACATATTTGTGGCTGCAATATCGAATATCTTGTTGAGTTGTTCACACACCTCTGTGAACGTGTTCTCACCCATTTTCAGTTTCATCGCTGGTTTTTCACTGTTGATTTCCATCTGATATGACTGTGAAACAATTTTGGGTCGGTCTTAGCTGTGTTTGCTGTGTTATTTTCATATCATCTCTGCTCATTTCTCACACTGAGGTATTCATTCCTAGCCCTCTGGCATCTCCCAGTCATCTCTCTGACGTCTGTAAATTTTGGTAGTTCCTTCACGCCCTTGTTTTTAATTGCCTTGCTTCCTTGCATGCCTTGATTAAACCATGGATTCCTCTTTTGGTTTTCGTTATTTTTGTGTTGGGCCGGGATAAACCAATTTACTGCCTCCTGACACTTTCGTGTGACGTACTCAATCATGTGCTGTTCAGACTTTGCTCTGAGTTCTGTTTCTCATGGTATTTCTGTTAGAAATGTCCTCATCTCCTCATAGTTTTCCTTTCGGTGCTCCAGCCCCTTGCTCTCTGGCCATTTTGGTGAAGAGATTACCCCCAACTTCACCAAAAACTCAAATAACAGTACACTGTGGTCATCTATTCCCATGGGAGCTTCCAGCGTGACTTTCCTTATATCCTTGTCATTCAGGGTAAATATCAGATCTAGCTTAGCTTGATAATCTTCTCCTCTCCTTATTGAGGAACCCTTGACATTTTGGCTTAGGAAATTTCTTGTTGCGACATCCAGTAGTTCAGCTGTCCATGTATCTAGTCCTCCATGTGGGTCGATGTTTTCCCAGTCTATCTTTTCATAGTTGAAGTCATCCATGGTTAACAGTCTGGATCCGTTCCTGCAAGCGACCGAAGCTGCTCTCTATTATAATAACGGTAGCTATGTGTTTCTATCACAGCATATTATGTGAATGTGTGTGCTCACCTATTTGTGCTTGCGGGGGTTGAGCTTTGGCTCTTTGGTCCCGCCTCATATATCGAAAGAATCCATGGCCAGGAATCGAAACCATGTCATTTAGACAATATATATATATATATATATATATATATATATATATATATATATATATATATATATATATATATATTTATATATATTAATAGATTTTGGTAGCAGTTTTTTTTGTAAACATATATTGTTGAATATGACCGAAAGGGTAAGAATAATGATTCTAACACGAATCTATATTTCTTACATTTTTCTTGTGTGTGTGTGTGTGTGTGTGTGTGTATAGACCAAAAAACACTGGAATTATCCCTCTCTACATTTTAATCAGGAGCTTAACGCTTGCTGAAGTGTATCGCCACCTCCCCAGACTAACCATGCAAGCAGCGGCAGTTTAAAGCAACAATAGGCACGTCCCTCAGCGTCTAATATTCTGTTACTAGAATAAACAAATATTTACCAAACAAAGCTGGACAAATCCGTAAGAAATTAAACTAACCGGATTAACTTAAAGAGACCTTGCTCAACGAGGAGTTATGAAGGTCCTCGAACTTCTCAGTACACTCTGTTACGTTAAGTTTTAGACAATATCAATAGGAAAATTAGAAAACTAATTCTCATTCACCAAACTTCCAATTTCTCTTGTATTTACAACAAATTCTGATAATCATCTGATTTCGTAAAAACATTACTTCGTTTTCAAACACTTGAATTGTGATATTTTCTTAGCTGAAACATGCATTTAACATTTTAAGTAGATTCTCTATTCCCCTTTCCTATATCTATATCTATCTCCTTCCGTTTCTATCTTTAATTCTATAATAACACTTGTCACTATGGCCTACTGGTTAAAAATATTGATGCAGAATTTCCCACATAAGTCCTCATAAAAGAAAATAGTATTAGGAACGATTTTTGAAAAAGTGATACTAAAAGAATTGTACACAAGACAGAAAAAATGAATATATCATTCCTCACTTGGTAATACCGATAAAAATCTGCATGTAAATTACCGCGATATGCATCTACAGATACAGAAAGAAATTTCCCTTCCCCCCCCCCCCCCCCATCCCGCTGGAAGACTCGCATCGATGCTTCAAATTCTTGAAATGCAGAGAGGAAATTATTGGGAACTCATCTTATATATCATACACACACGCATACACAATGTTTATATATATATATATATATATATATATATATATATATATATGAAGGTCCTTCCTTCTGAAGATGTATTTAATATACGAAAGTACTTAAGGAAATTCCTGTTTCATTTTCCTCCGTGGTCTGACATTGTCACATTCTTAATCACGTGTTTATTTTCGTGATATACACACACATATATATATATATATATACCACACTACAAAATCCTCTTTCCAATCCCTATTATCCCACATAAACGAAAATCTAAAAGAAAACTATCTTAAGCCTAAAAGGCCTTACATATTTTACGGTCTTGAGACATTAAAGTCAAAAGCATATTGCAAAATTCATGTAAGGCAAAGTTGGCTCCTGCAGCCTGAGCACATTGCGCAGGGAATTTCAAAATTCAATATTATGGTGAGTTATGATTCAGGAAAGGTCGCTTGAATTTATCAGTTGTGTTAGTTTAGCGAAACACGTTTCTGTTAAGAAATCGAGATTTATAATAATAATAAATAATAATAATAATTTTTTATTCAGGAAAAGTACATACAAAGTTGAATTATAAACATAATGTTGGATTTATAGATAGAGGTAGTACATACAATACCTAAAGCCACTAATACGCACAGCTTTCCGGGCAAAAATATATCAAATTATCAAAAATATGATAACATATTATCATCAAATATACATTAAAATATGCTAGGAAATATATACAAATTTTTTTACTGACTGTGAATGTTAAAATATAATTTGACAAGCGAATTGATTAATCCAGAAATTAAATATTCGATGACCTTGATAATTAAATCAATAAATAAAGGAAGTAAAAACCAGGACTAAAAAAACGTGTCAGATGGTACTGACAAAAAAAAAATGATGACTTTCCGCTGTTGGAGCCTGCAAGACTGTTAAGCTTATCCAGGCCTACCTAACCCAACGAGTGACCTTTTTCAGACGCACCTTCAACAATTCACTAACTACTGGGCACCCATTTAATGCTAGGTGAAAAGTGATTTAGGGTTAATTAAACGTGCCACAGTGCCTCGCTCTGCCAGGGACTCGAACTGGGGCACATCCGGTTGTGAGCCGTGCTCCCTGACCACTTACCTACAGGTCACTGAGACATACAGAGGTCAGCTCTAAGAGTATTGCATGGATAACTCCAAATAACAACTCACACGTAGATTGTAATCACCAAATTTTAATGCAAATTCAAAGTTGGTATTATCTCAGCTTATGAGATGAAGCAACATGCTATGAGCGATAATTTACATGGGATAATGTGGAAATGTCTGTCATCACTCCGTGCGTGATACGCATGTGTTATTGCAACCACCGCGTCCACACACACACACACACACACACACACACACACACACACACACACACACACAAACACACACACACACACTGACACACACACAACCACACACACACAAACACACACACACACACACACACACACACACAAACATACACACACACACACACACACACACACACACACACACCCACACACACACACACACAAACATACACACACACACACACTCAGAAGGAACTTTCTGCCACACCATCAACATGGGTTCAGGAAGGATAAATGTTGCCTTACAGGTTTAATAGAATTCTACGTTCAGGTGGCAAAGATTAAGAAAGAAAGAAAGAGAAGGATGGGCGGAATGCATTTTCTTGGACTGTCGCCCCATAAGAGGCTGACGCATAAGCTGGAGAAACTCTCAGGGTGCTCCAGAAGGTAAGGGAGTACCTAAGCAATAGGAAGCACAGAGTTATAATGATGGGTGAGACCTCAGACTCGCGTGACATCACCAGTGGAGTCCCACAGGGCACTGAACTCGGACCTATCCTGTTTTGATATACGTAAATGATCTCTCAGATGGTAGAGACTCAATCCTTTCAATATTTGCTGATGATGCCCAAATTATGAGAAGGATTAAGACAGAGGAGGAAAACTTGAGGCTTCAAGAAGACCTGGACAAGCTGCAGGAATGGTCTAACAAATGGTTGGAAGAGTTGAACCCAAGCAAATGTAATATAATAAAGATAGGTGTGGGAAGCGGGAGACCAGATACAAAGTATCATTTCGGAGATGAAATAATTCAAGAGTCAGAGAGAGAGAGAGAAAAAAAAACCTAGGGGTTGATATCACACCAGACCTGCCCCTGAAGGGGGCTTATTACGGGTTTCGTAAAAATTGTTCAATTTGTTTATAAATTTATTTATGAAATGGTTATAGAAAGGGCTGCAACTGGTCCAAGTTTCAGCATCACACCCTAAACAGAAAAGGAGAAAAAAAATACACAACGTATTATGCAACGAATTTTCAACATTTTCAAATAGTTTCAGGGAACACATGTGTCAACTAAAATCATTTCTATAACACTCAGATATTAAATGTAGCACATAATAAAGGATTGTAGTGATCAGTTTTATCAAAAAAGTGTTTAGTGCAATAATATAATTATTCAAAGTTACCCTTCCAAAAATATGCAATATATGATGTTTATAAATTTTTATAAAATCAACAAATGGACTTTGGACTAAAATGTCTCAATAGGTTTGTAGAAGCACAAACTCTACATATAAGGTGTAATTTGCATGTAAATTGATTAATAAAAGAAAGCTCTGAAGTACTTTGAAGGTGTAAATTACTTTCCAGAGTAAAATAAAGATCCAAGTTCGGCCACCTGTAGCTGAGCTTGACTTCGACAGATTTCGTTCATAATTGGCACCCTTGCAGATAGGTATCCATTGAGCAAGGTGTGCAAGTTTCATGCAAATCCCTTGATAACAAACTAGAAAAAAAATTGGCCAAAAAAAAAAGAAAACAAAATAATTTTACATATAAATATATTGCACATACATATTACAATTATTACAAGAGTTTGTGCTTCTACAGCACATAGTAGACATTTTAGTTGACACATGTGTTCCCTGAGATTATTTGAGAATGTTGAACATTCGTTGCATAATACGTTGTGTATTTTTTTCTCCTTTTCTGTTTAGGGTGTGATGGTGAAACTTGGACCAGTTGCAGCCCTTTCTCTAACCATTTCATAAAAAAATTTATAAGCAAATTGAACAACTTTTAATTTATACTGATATGCCCCCTGAAGCCCAATAGAGAGGATAATATCAGCGGCATATGCCAGGCTGGTAAACATAACAACGGCCTTTAAAAATTTGTGTAAGGAATCGTTCAGAACATTGTATACCACATATGTCAGACCAATTAAGGAGTATGCGGCTCCAGCATAACGACCATATCTAGTCAAGCATAAGTCTAAACTGGAAAAGGTTTAAATCTTTGCCACCAGACAAGTACTCGAACTGTGGAGTATGGGCTACGAGGAGAGACTACTGGAATTAAACCTCACGTCACTGGAAGACAGAAGAGTTAAAGGGGTCATGATCACCACATACAAGACTCTCAAAGGAATTGATAGGGTAGATAAAGATAGACTATTTAACACAAGAGACACACGCACTAGGGGACACAGGTGGAAATTTAGTGCCCAAAGAAGCCATAGTGACATTAGAAAGAATTTTTTCAGTGTCAGAGTAGTTGACAAATGGAATGCATTAGGAGGTGAAGTGGTGGAGGCTGACTCCATATACAGTTTCAAGTGTAGATATGATGGAGCCCCATAGGTTTATGAATCTGTACATCAGTTGATTGACAGTTGAGAGGCGGGCCAAAAGAGCCAGAGCTCTTTCGCCTGAATGCACAACTAGGTAAGTACAACTAGGTGAATACACACACACCCACAAACTTCTACCAATAGAGACCAATGTTAATTCCAATCTTACCTGGGGACCAATTATATTTCTAATATAAATTATTGATATGTCTACAGGAGTTGAGTCTCATATGTCGATGTCTGCGAATGACGAGAAATTAATGAGACGAGTTTTGACAGATTAGGATTGTAGGATCCTCCGAGACGACTTGAACAAGTTGCAAAGATGGTCGGAAAAATGCCTACTGAGTTCAACACGACCAAATGTAAAGTGATGGAACAGGCGACAGGAGAACAAAGGAACAGTACACAATGTAGGAAAACTACCTGCCTGTGACGACTCGGAAATGAGACCTGGGAGTGGACTTCACACCAAACATCACCAAACCTAACTCCAGATAACATATAAATTGCCTAGCGTCAACAGCGTACTATACGGAAGCAAAAGTTAGAACGTCATTCAGGAACTTAAATAAAGAGGCATTTAGAGCGCTTTACACCGCCTACGTGAGACTAGTTTTTGAGTATGCAGCCCCATCGTGGAGCCCCTTTCTAATGAAACACAGAAGGACGTTGAAAAAGGTTCAGACGTTTGCGACAAGGCTCGTCTCAGAACTGCGATGGATGGGATGTGAAGAGGGACTGAAAGAACAGAACCTGCCGATGATAGAAAAAAGAAGAGAGAGGGGAGACATGATGGAGACATATAAAATAGTTAGGTGGAGTGACAAAATGAAAATGGAGGAAAGGTTCACGTTGAATGTCAATAGAACAAAAGGCATGAGTGGAAGTTTGAGACCCAGAAGTGTCATAGAGATGACATAAAGTTTTCGTTTAGCTTAAGAGTAATGGGAAAAAGGATGAGCTAAAGGAGCAAGTTGCAGAAGCTCCTTCATTCCTAATTTTAAAAGTAGATATAACAGGTAAATAGGACAGGAGTCCTATTTAAAGAACCAACGGATGGAAAGGCGGGGATCAAGAGCTAATAGCTCGATCCTACAGGCCCAAATTTTAAATTCAAGTAATCAACACACACTCGCAGGTTGAGACAACCAGAGACGAAGTAATAAAAGCATCTGATGGAGCAGGACCCGACAAAGGCTGTGGGATTAAATGGGATCTATCACCATTAATACTATGAGCTGAAGCCTTGTGCTGGCCGTGTACTGTGATAGACAACGTCACAAGGAAAAAGGTGAACTCCAGGACAGTTAGGGGGCAGCCAAAAAAATGTCAATATCAAATATGGAAAGGCAGGAAGCATTAAACTTCAGGCCTGTGTCTCTTATTTGCGTAAGTTGCAAAAGTGATGGAACAGATAATAAGATAGAGGCTAGTAGAACAACTAGAGAGAGGTAGACTTTATAACACAAAACCAACATGGCTTCAGAGAAGGCAAATGCTGCCTCACAAACTTGATAAAGATCTTAGAACGAGCCACAGGTATCAGACAAGATAGAGACGGGTGGGCGGATTGTGTATTCTTGGACTGTCAGAAAGCCTTTGACAGTGATAATCCATCCATAATTATTTTTAAATTATCGAGCAACATAATTTGATTTATAAATTATCAACAGGCGAGAAAAGCAATTCATGGTTTTCTTAATACGAATTACAATACATTTCCTATCTGCATCCCCTCCCTATAACGCTCTAAGACTTTTCCTCAGATCTTTATCTCCAGCCACACCACGTCGGAAGCTTTCTTTAGTCTGGCAAGGAAGGAGCATCTTCGACAAGGAAGTCAGGGAATGGTCGGCTCTTGTGAGAAGTTCCCGGTGGCCAGTAAGACCAAGAACCGGGCCACCTCCTGCAACCTACGTGCGAGAGAGAGACGGGAGAGGTGAGAAAGAGAGATGAAAAGTGAAGAAGGAAGTGAGGGGAAGATAGAGGATGGGACGGAGAGTCGTAGGGATGGAGGGAAGTAGGTAGGATAAAGCAAGGTGGAGGGATGGAGGAATATAGTTTAGGATGCACCGAAGGGAAGGTGGGAGGGAAGGAGTGAGGGAAGAAGAGAGGCAAGGAGGGATGGAAAGAGGAAGGACAGGTGGGTCTGAGGGAAAAGAGGAACAGGGCTTAAGGACACACCCAACATGACGACAGCTCTTGTGTTACTTGGGAAGCGAAATTACTTGGGTCGTTTAACTCACCATGTCGTGGAGTTTAAGTGTGGCTCCTCCCTTGTCACTGCTGCTCCGTCTTATCTCACTCTTTCTTCTTGCTTTACTGTTCTCTTGTGGTGCTTTGACCTTCCATGTTGTCTTTGTCCCTCCTTTTTGTCTTTGCTCTTCCTTGTTGTCTTTGTCCTTCCTTGTTGTCTAGACCCTTCCCTGTTGTCTTATTTTGCTGTGTCTTCTTTTTTGTATCAAAATGCATTGAGCTAAACGAGCAGGTTTAAGAAGTCAACTCCAGTCACAAATTAAATATTAAATATGATAGAAAAACAGGTTGGGAGGCCAAGTATTAGGCATCCAGAGGGTGGAAAGGAGGGGGGGAGGGAGTCCAAGAACTAGAGCTCGATCTTCCCATCAGAAATAGGACACCATTCGCACACACACCCCTCTCTTGCCCCAAACCAGAAACTACACAACTAACGTGACTGCCATGCCATCTCTAACAACACCAGCACGGGAGCAGACACCATCCTATCTACCCAAAATCAATCACATATCTGTTCAAGCTACGACTGAAGCAATCAAAGAGATCCCACGTTGTGCCCCATTTTCTTTTAACAGGAACGAAAGAACACAAACATGACGAGATGCGAACATTTGCCCGGCACTGTTCCGGGGCGGTTCCCTCCGGTGTCGACATTTCCAGTAAAACTGTCGGTGGGCAGAAATACTTAACATAGCTATCTGGGCTCCTCAGCGGTTCAATATTCAAATAAAATATGCTATCACCGCTACGACAACAAGGAAGTTATAGGTCTGAGCGGCAGCCATGCTCGCCTGTAGTAAAGACTTTATGGGCTTTATTTACGACGTCGTGTTCCGGGAGTCGTGTTCTAGGAGCCGTGTTCAGGGGGCCGTGATCTGGGAGCCGTGTTCAGGGGGCCGTGATCTGGGAGCCGTGTTCAGGGGGGCCGTGATCTGGGAGCCGTGTTCTAGGAGCCGTGTTCTAGAAGCCGTGTTCTGGGAGTCGTGTTCTGGGAGTCGTGTTCTAGGAGCCGTGTTCTGGGAGCCGTGTTCCGGGAGTCGTGTTCTGGAAGCCGTGTTCGGGGAGCCGTGATCTGGGACCCGTGCTCCTGAAGTCGTGTTCTGGAAGCCGTGTTCCGGGAGCCGTGATCTGGGACCCGTGTTCCTGGTGTCGTGTTCTGGAAGCCGTGATCTGGGACCCGTGTTGTAGGAGCCGTGTTCTAGGAGCCATGTTCTGGGGAACCGTGATCTGGGAGCCGTATTCTGGAACCCGTGTTCCGGGACCCTTGTTCTAGGAGCCGTGTTCTAGGAGCCGTGTTCTAGGAGCAGTGTTCTGGGAGCCGTGTTCTGGGAGCCGTGTTCTAGGAGCCGTGTTCTAGGAGCCGTGTTCTAGGAGCCGTGTGGGGACATCACAGAACTGAGAGTTCAGCAGCTTCAAACGCTCCGAGCCTGTTATAATCAATGGCAATAATGCTTAAAGGTGAAATATTTTGCAGCTATACACTCCGAATCTATAATACTCAGCTGCTCTACATGTTCAGCATATATAATGTTTAGCTGGTGAACATGCTTCGCAGCAATTATGCTCGAGAGACATACACGCTACATAGCAATACATACTACGTGGCTTTACCTTCTCTGTAACTATGTCCTCCGTAGGTATACACGCTCCACATCTATAATACTCTACAGCTATGAAACGATACAAAAATCGGGAGGGAAATAAATACAGAAAAAGACTCGCTATCACTTCAAGACGATCTGAATAGTGTTATGAAATGGTCAAAAGATTGGCAGGTGTAGTTTAATGCTAACAATTGTAAGGTTTTGAGGCTAGGTAATGATGATAGAGTTACAAGATACGAGCTAGATGGTGTTGAGATTGCGAAAGGGATCTGGTCGTTATGATTAATAAGAATTTAGTCAAAACATAGATTTATAAATGCTCTAAATATGGCAAATAGGACACCGGGATTTATTTCTCGAAGCATTAGTAATAAAACTCCTGGTGTTATTCTTCAGGTATATCTTGTTCTTGTTAGGCCTCATATAGATTTTGAAGTTCGGTTTTGGTCGACACACTATAGAATGGATATAAGTTTACTAAAATGCGTCCAACGTAGGATGACAAAGTTAATCCCGCAAATTAGAAAGCTGTCATATGAAGAAAGATTTACAAAGCTTAATTTACATTCTCTAGAATGGCGATAAATTAGGGATGACATGATAGAGGTGTACAAGTCCTATATACTCCTCTATTTACACCATTTCAAAACCCTATTTAGATCGTCCTGAAGTTAGGGTAAGTCTTTTGCCGTGTTTATTTCCTTCTACATTTTGGTATCATCGGCAAACAGGCAAACATTGCTGCTCAAACCTGAGTCCAAATAATTTATATGTGAATGAGATTGAGTGGATATAAAAAAAGAGCTGCCTCGTATGGACCAATAGGCCTTCTGCAGTTACCTTCATTTTTATGTACTTATGTTCTTATAATGCTCTGTAGCAATACCTGTCGCACCGCTATACATGCTCCGCCGCTATACATGTTCCCCCGCTATACATGCTCCCCCGCTATACATGCTCCCCCGCTATACATGCTCCCCCGCAATACATGATCAGGTGCAATAAAACTCGGATATACGATAAATTATTTACAATGCAGCTTTCATTACCAATGTCTTGAGTGAGTACGTGACTTTAAACCGAAAATCTCTATATGTAGGCCTACCGTCTCCACACATGTAGGCCTACCGTCTCCACACGTGTAGGCCTACCGTCTCCACACATGTAGGCCTACCGTCTCCACACATGTAGGCCTACCGTCTCCACACATGTAGGCCTACCGTCTCCACATGGTATCGGGAGTATACAGGCAGCTGTACCAGATGACACAGACAGCTGTACCAGATGACACAGGCAGCTGTACCAGATGACACAGGCAGCTGTACCAGATGACACAGGCAGCTGTTCCAGATGACACAGGCAGCTGTTCCAGATGACACAGGCAGCTGTTCCAGATGACACAGACAGCTGTACCAGATGACACAGGCAGCTGTACCAGATGACACAGGCAGCTGTACCAGATGACACAGGCAGCTGTTCCAGATAACACAGGCAGCTGTTCCAGATGACACAGGCAGCTGTACCAGATGACACAGGCAGCTGTACCAGATGACACAGGCAGCTGTATCAAATGACACAGGCAGCTGTACCAGATGACACAGGCAGCAGTATCAGATGACACAGGCAGCTGTATCAGATGACACAGGCCACTGTACCAGATGACACAGGTAGCTGTATCAGATGACACAGGCAGCTGTATCAGATGACACAGGCAGCTGTACCAGATGACACAGGCAGCAGTATCAGATGACACAGGCAGCTGTATCAGATGACACAGGCAACTGTACCAGATGACACAGGTAGCTGTATCAGATGACACAGGCAGCTGTATCAGATGACACAGACAGCTGTATCAGATGACACAGACAGCTGTACCAGATGACACAGGCAGCTGTATCAGATGACACAGACAGCTGTACCAGATGACACAGGCAGCTGTATCAGATGACACAGGCAGCTATACCAGATGACACAGGCAGCTGTACCAGATGACACAGGCAGCTGTACCAGATGACACAGACAGGAAAACGGAAGGAGCAAGACAGGAAAACGGAAGGAGCAAGACAACGCCAACCAACGCCAATGAGAGACAGCAATAACAGTCACAGAATGAGAGCAAAACATCTCCTGTAACATGCTTCATCACGGACGCAGCATCTCCTGTAACATGCTTCATCACGGACGCAGCATCTCCTGTAACCAGTGTGACCCAGACACCGTGAGAGTGACGAGCCTCTCTGCAGGAATGGGAGACATAATTCAGGATCCTGACGGCACATGACACGACGCACCATAGTTTTCCAAGAATGCCTAGAAGTTGAAACAGATATATTTCATCATTAAGGGATAAGGACAAATTGCAAGTTCAGTTGTTAGCAGCGCCTTGAGGCAACTACTAAAAATAAGAGCTTGGAAGAAGTGAAGAGAGAGTGTGATAGAGGAGAGCCGAAAGAAATTCAATTTAAAAGTGAATGAATGCACGAGAATCAGGAGAAATGCACAGATGCGGCAGAAGTGGGTTTGAGGTACTACACATGTGACTCTGAAGATACTAAACATGTGACCCAGAGATACTGAAGATATGGCTTACAGTCGTGACAGGTGTTGCTCTGGAACACTAGAAGGGTCCTAACGGGGTCAAGATTTCCGCTACTAAAAGAGGAAGCCAAAAGTAAAAGCTTCGTAAACTTTCTTGAGCAGACTGAGCAAATCTAATAAAACTTGCGTGAAATAATTAGACCTTTTTAATACAGTTCCTCTAAAGAAATTTGCAGCAGAGGCAAAAGACACTCTCGGCGAACACCGCCGTGAAGACGTCTCACAGTAAAAAACTTTTTCCTGAAAGATCACAGAGGGCCGTGCGCCTGTTCACCAAGCTGAAGCACTGAATAAGTGGAGAATGATAAGCATACTAATTCTGGCGAGGATTGGCCTGTGGATCATCCTGTGATACTGGTGATTAGCCTACGAATCATCCTGGTGTGATTTTGGTGAAGACAGCCCCATGGACAATCCTGGATTGATTCTGGTAAAGGTAGGCCTCTGGATCTTCTTAATGACAACGGGATAAATTAACTGACTCATGAATACTTACAGAATGGCATCGTGCAACGAATCAGTTTAAACCAATTTAACATAATATTAACATTTATTACGTACTTACACTTATAACTGACACCCGATATATGTTCTCAGGCATATCTCAACTACCTGAGGGAGGGAGAGCCCACAACTCTCCCTCTCCCCCCTTATCTTTCCTCCTTTTTCTCCTTCCCCCTCACCCTTCTCCATCCACCCCCCTTCACTTTCTATCTCTGTATTATTTTAAGCTATTAAGCAACATCATTCTCAATACCACAACACCATCCTGAATCACCAAGACATAGTGAAAGATACCACAGTACTCACACGCACCGACGACCGTAGGAGGCTTCGTATGCTGGAGGCTTTGTTCATTAGGGAACTGACACCAGAAATCAACATCCAGATGAATTCGGCATCGAACATACAGCTGTTTTGTTGTATGCTCGATGCAATGATCAATGATCGATACAATGGTCCTTCATTGACCCGGAGGGACGATGTAGTACCTGGTAGACGACTAGAGGCCAGAGTCAGGCAACAATCACCTCATCCTACCAGACAATTAAAGGGGGTTAAGTGAATCGTAAAGTGAAGGGTACCCATGCTTGCAAATGTTTAGATTTCTTCTTGTAAGCGCAGTATACCTGTGTTAGTGTAACAGGGTATATGTCACTCTGCTGACGAAACGTCGATCAATAAAAATGAAAAGATTAAGTGATCTGGTGTTTCTTCCGCCTCCAGATGGTAGAATATATTTGCGTAGAATGGAAAGTATCCAAAAGAAAATGAATAATAGTGACAATGTTGGTGTGATGAATGACATGTGAATTAGAGAAAACCTGCTGCCAAAACATAATAATATTAAATGTATGGCATAACGATGGTCAGATGGCAATGGTGTAAACAAATGAGCAGAGTTTCATTCACCCTGATGCCCCTGTTACCTAGCAGTAAATAGGTACCGTGGAGTTAGGCAGCTGCTACGGGCTGCTTCCTGGGGATGTGTCTGTATGTGTGGGAAAAAATCAGAGGATTGATAGACAGATGAGAGGTGGGCCGAAAGAGCCAGAGCTCAACCCCCGCAAACACAAGTAGGTAAACTAGGTGAATACAAACATACAGACACCGCTGGGAACCTCATTTAGTGCGTTGTTTGTACTCATCTATTTATAGTTACTTATTTGGGCCTGGCGGGTAGAGCACTGGCTCTAGGATCCCGCTTTTCAAGCCGCCTGTTGTTTATAGCAATGATTCCTGTCCTATTTCCCTATTATATCTGGTTTTAAAATTATGAATATAGTTTGCTTCCACAACCTACTCCTTTAGTTCATTCCAGTTCCCCACTACTCTCACGCTAAATGAAAACTTCCTAACATCTCTATGACTCCACTGAGTTTCCAGCTTCCACCCAACTGAGTTTATTTACTATTTGTGTCTGTATAATCTAGCTATTAGCTCTTGGACCCCGCCTTTCTAACAATCTATGTTTCCTCTACTATATACATATTTCTCTCTAACATATGCGCGCGCACACACACACACACATCCTTTGGGAGCAGCCCACAGCAACGGTCTAACTCCCAAGGACCAATTTACTGCTAGATGAACAGATGCATCAGGGTGAAAGAAACTGCCTATTTGTTTCTGTTTCGGGTGGGAATCGAACCCGAGACCGTTAGAACTACGACTCCTGGGGGCTGACAAATCAACCACAAGGATTCTAAGTGTGTGTGTGTGCGTGTGTACTCACCTAGTTGTGCTTACGGGGGTTGAGCTCTGGCTCTCTAGTCACAGCTCAATTCACTCCACCGTATCACTGCCTAATGCATTCCATTTACTAACCATTCTGACACCGAAAAAGTTCTTTCAAACGTCCCTGTGGCCAATTTGGGTATTCAGTCTGCACCTGTGTCCCCTTATTCGCGTTCCACCCGCGTAAAACAATTTATTCTTATCAACCCTGTCAATTTCTCTGAGAATTTTGTAGAGGGATCATGTCTCCCCTTACTCTTATGTCTTCCAGTGTCATGTGTGTGTGTACTTACTTAGCTGTACGTACGTAGTTGTGCTGCGGGGGTTGAGCTCTGGTTCTTTGGTCCCGCCTCTCAACTGTCAATCAACTAATGTACAGGTTCCTAAACCTATTGGGCTCTATCATATCTACACTTGGAGCTGTGTATGGAATCAGCCTCCACCACATCGCTTCCTAATGCATTCAATTTGTCTACTACTTTTACACTGAAAAAGTTCTTGCTAACGTCTCTATAGCTCATTTGGGCACTCAATTTCCACCTGTGTCCCCTAGTGCCCCTTGCGTTTAATAGTCTGTCTTTATTTACCCTATCAATTTCTCTGAGAATCTTGTATGTGGTGATCATGTCCCCTCTAACTCTTCTGTCTCCCAGTGACGTGAGGTTTAATTACCGTAGTCTTTCCTCGTAGCTCATACCTCTCAGTTCGGGTATTAGTCTGGTGGCAAACCGTTGAACCTTTTCCAGTTTAGTCTTATGCTTAACTAGATATGTACTCCATGCTTGAGCTGCATACTCCAGGATTGGTCTGACATATGTGGTATACAAAGTTCTGAAAGATTCCTTATGCAAGTTTCTAAAGGCCGTTCTTATGTTTGCAAACCTGACATATGCCGCTGATGTTATCCTCTTGATATGAGCTTTATGGGACAGATCTGGCGTGATATCAACCCCAAAGTCTTTCTCTCTCTCTGACTCTTTTAGTATTTCATCTCCCAAATGAGAAGAAGTGAGTCTATACCCTCTGGGAGATCATTTACGTATATCAGAAACAGGATAGGTCCGAGTACAGAGCCCTGTGGGACAACACTGATGACTTCACGCCAATCAGAGGTCTCACCCCTCACTGTAACTCTGTTTCCTATTGTGTGTGTGTGTGAGTGTGTGTGTGTGTGTGTGTGTGTGTGTGTGTGTGTGTGTGTGTGTGTGTGTGTGTGTGTGTGTGTGTGTGTGTGTGTGTATGTGTGTGTGTATGTGTGTGTGTGTGTATTCACCTAGTTGTATTCACCTAGTTGTGTTTGCGGGGGTTGAGATTTGCTCTTTCGGCCCGCCTCTCAACTGTCAATCAACTGTTTACTAACTACCTTTTTTCCCAAACCACACACACACACACCCCAGGAAGCAGCCCGTGACCGATGACTAACTCCCAGGTACCTATTTACTGCTAGGTAACAGGGGCATTCAGGGTGAAAGAAACTTTGCCCATTTGTTTCTGCCTCGTGCGGGAATCGAACCCGCACCATAGAATTACGAGTCCTGCGCGCTATCCACCAGGTTACGAGGCCCCTGTGGGGCCCCTGTGTGTGTGTGTGTGTGTGTGTGTGTGTGTACTCACCTAGTTGTGCTTGTGGGGGGTGAGCTCTGGCTCTTTAGTCCCGCCTCTCAACCGTCAATCAACAGGTGTACAGGTTCCTGAGCCTATTGGGCTCTATCATATCTGCACTTGAAACTGTGTATGGAGTCAGCCTCCACCACATCACTTCCTAATGTATTCCATTTGTCAACCACTCTGACACTAAAAAAGTTCTTTCTAATGTCTCTGTGGCTCATTTGGGCATTCAGTTTCCACCTGTGTCTCCTAGTGGGTGTGCCCCTTGTGTTAAATAGTCTATCTTTATCTACCGTGATATCAACCCCTAAGTCTTTTTTTTCTCTGACTCATGAAGTATTTCATTTCCCAGATAATACCATGTATCTGGCCTCCTGCTCCCTACACCTATCTTCATTACATTTCATTTGCTGGGGTTAAACTCTAACAACCATTTGTTTGACCATTCCTTCAGCTTGTCTAGGTCTTCTTGAAGCCTCAAGCAGTCTTCCTTTGTCTTAATCTTTCTCATAATTTTGACATCGTCCGCAAACATTGAGAGAAATGAATCGACACCCTCCGGGAGATCATTTACATGTAACAGAAACAAGATAGAACCCAGTACAGAGCCCTTTGGGACTCCACTGGTGACTTCACGCCAATCTGAGGTCTCACCCCTCACCGTAACTCTCTGCTTCCAATTGCTCTGGTACTCCCTTATCCACTGGAGCACCTTACCAGCTACACCTGCCTGTCTCTCCAGCTTATATATCAGCCTTTTATGCGGTACTGTGTCAAAGGCTTTCTGATAATCCAAGAAAAGGCAGTATGCCCAGCCTTCTCTTTCTTGCTTAATCTTTGTCACCTGGTCGTAGAATTCTACTAAGCCCGTCAGGCAAGATTTACCCTCTCTGAACCCATGTTGGCGATTAGTCACGAAGTCCCTTCTCTCCAGATGTGTTACCAGTTTTTTTCTCACGATCTTCTCCATCACCTTGCATGGTATACAAGTCAAGGACTCTGGCCTTGACACACACACACACACACACACACACACACACACACACACACACACACACACACACACACACTGTTTGTGTGTGCGCGCGCACGTGTGTGTGTGTGTGTGTGTGTATGTGTGTGTGTGTGTGTGTGTGTGTGTGTGTGTGTGTGTGTGTGTGTGTGTGTGTGTGTGTGTGTGTGTGTGTGTGTAAAGCATGCTCCGCTAAACACAATATCATATTTTATCTGAATTTTCGATTTTCTCGAGACCTCACATTTCAGCAGGCTATAGTTGTCTATTGTAAGAAAATTATACACGACAGTTTTTTCTTTCTGGCGTCTATTGCTGCTGCTTGGATTGAAGTTTCAACACACGCGCTATATCCAGGTAAATGTCTGCAGTGTATTCTTATTTACGATTTTATACAAAACTGGGATGAACACCCCCATGCCAGAGTGCGTGTACAGTGTGTGTGTGTATATTTATTTTTTGTGATCGTCAATTGCATATATATATATATATATATATATATATATATATATATATATATATATATATATATATATATATATATATATATATATAAATATATATATATATATATATATATATATATATATATATATAAATATATATATATATATATATATATATATATATATATATATATATATATAAATATATATATATATATATATATATATATATATATATATATATATATATATATATATATATATATATATATATATATATATATTTGCACGCATTGCGTTTCGGGCAAGTCCTTTATCCTAATTTTCACACACAAACACACAGGAATCACTACGTAGAGCTGTTTAACTCCCAGGTACATGTTTACTGCTAGGTGAACAGGCGCATCAGGGTGAAAGTAACTTCGCCTATTTGTTTCCGCCTCCGCCGGGGATCGAACCTAGACTTTTAGGACTACGAACCCTGAGCGCTGTCCCCTCAGCCGTCAGTAAAGTTCTAACATAGAGCACACCGCTAATAACGTCAGCTAAATGGGTAAAACAAAATTAATGTTCAGCTACCTAAATAAAATCGGGAATGAATTAGTAAAGATCTATCAGAAGATAGATAAAGCTGGGGGCGCCGGAGTCTGTAAGATTCCTTGTGGTGACTGTAACAAAGGTCATTATTACCAAATGTTACGAACCCAAGTTCATCGTCGGAACACGGAGCAGTGATGTCAACGCCATCTGTGAGTCCGCTCCCGAAACCCCCACTAATTGAACGACGCCATCTAGTAGTGACAAGACTATACAAGACAGAAATACTAGATTCTTGCCCTAGTAGCTCGAGAGGTAGCCGGTGCTGACCTCTGGTGAGGTGAGGTGACGCTTAGCAAAGCAGCTCCATCTATGGAGAAAAATGGTGTACGTTTGTGGCTAAACCAGTAAGTGATGTTTCCTAGTGGTCCCCATGTAGGTAGTAACCCAGTGTACTGATGACGTGTCTGTATTCATAGAGTCAACGTAGGGCTGCTGTGATGTTCGAAGAGTCAGTCTACCCATGGCAGCCAAGGTCTCTACACCAGTCTGCTTTACAGAAGCAGTGAGCCGCCGCCGGATGAGAACTGTAGAGTGTCCAACTGTCTGCCTGAGGAGTGGCAGTGACGGGATTCGCCGTACCCGGGGCTGGCTGGTGGAAGAGACAGCCGACTGTGGTGCCGAAAGAGGAGAGTAACCAGCGAGTTACAGGAAGCTCCTACCTAGGGCTCGCAACCCTAGTATTCGCTCGTGAAGTGGCCTAACACTGTGAGACTGATTGGTACCTGCCAGCTACAGGCTGGACTGTGGTTGTGGGCCTTCACGACGAGGCACCTATTGGAATTGTGATTTGGCTGGCCCGTGGCCAGGGTAGACTCATCGTTGTTTCCTGGTACCTGCTGAGGATAGTGCCACGGATAAGGAAACCCGGTAAAAGACTGCACGGAGTGAGCTTCGCCGTGTGATCAGTGTCTTCAGAGAGAGACGATGATGTACATAGTGTAGTAATATTTTCCGTTTAAGACTTTTATATATATGTATAGAAATGGTAAGACTAATTATATATGGTTAAAGTGACGAACTTGTGTATTTAATGTACCTCCCGTTTTTATTTTACTTGCATTACTGAGCTCACCTCTTGAAAGCCTCTACTAACTTGGGCCCGGATATATGAACTTTCGTAGCACCTGAAAAGAACCCGGTTGCGTCCCATTGTGTCCGTAACACCAAACAGGCAGGGAACTAAACCTGGCATGACTTATCACAAGAGGTGATGGTCAAGAACGGTCAGCCTTATATAAACATGCAGGTGAGACCGATCACACAATTATATGGGATAATTCTTTTATAATTTATCCCCAACACTGACACTTCAAAAGAAAAATAATTGAAACTACTTTCATAAACAATATTCCGAATTGTAAATATATCTTCAAGGCAGTTGCTACCAGATCCCATTATTATCCAACACACACCCAGTGTTATTACCCAATGTATTCACCTCTCTCCAGGACACCTGACTTGACGCCATAAAAGCAGCTACAGCCATTATTCTCACCTCTTGGCTGGCTTAATCCCACTGCTGAAGTTGTTCCCGGGTAGGGATCCACATATCCAGTCTACATTTTCCTCGTATTTTTAAATTAGTTGCTTTATATATATATATATATATATATATATATATATATATATATATATATATATATATATATATATATATATTATATATATATATTATATATATATATATAATATGACTACTGAAAACTCACACCCCAGAAGTGACTCGAACCCGTACTCCCAGGAGCAACGTACTCCCTTGTCCTCCCCCACCATTCTCCAGTCCCCTCGTCCCCACCATCCCCAACTTTCCCATTTCCTCGTCGTCCCCATCATTACCCCCTCCCCGGTCCTCTCGTCCTCCCCACCATCCTCCCCCCACTCCCGTCCCCTCGTCCTCCCTACCCTTCCCCACAACCTCGTCAGAGGCATTTCCAAATGATCTGAAGTTCCCATGACTGAATTATAAGAAAAACAATTGAAAAACGAAACGAAAAAAATGAAAAAATAAAAAAAAAATATTCTCACAAAATGAATGGTATGGTAAACATCAAAGCTCAATACCCACGACAGCCCGGTTGGTCCGGCACTCCTCCAAGGAGTGCTGGACCAACCTTGCTGTGGTGGGTATGTGGGCCGTTCCAAGCAACAGCCTAGTGGACCAAACTCTCACACGTCAAGCCTGGCCTCTGGCCGGGCTTGGGGAGTAGAAGAACTCCCAGAACCCCATCAACCAGGTATCAACCAGGTAATTCCAATGCAATGTCACGCAAAATAATTCAATCAAAATGAAAATTGATCAATATCTATGAAAATTCAGTTTATCAGTGAGATCAGAAACATTGAAATGGAACCGAAACATATTTAGTATAAAGTAAGTTGCTCTTACGTGCAACAGATGGCGCTATGTTTAAAAAAAACTTGGTTTTACCTGTCACAGGTGTGGCATCAAAACTTATACTCACGAAATGAACGGGATGGTATACAACATAGCTTAGTTTCAACACAGTGTCACATAAAATAATTAAATCAAAATGAAAATATATCGAAATGCATGAAAATTGAATTTGTCAAGGCAATCGAAAACATTGAAATGGAATTGTACCATATATAGTATAGCATGTGTGGCTCATACGTGCAACAGATGGAACTGTTTCTTAAAAAAAATAGAATGTTTTTACCTGTCACATGTGTAGCATCTATACTTTTACTTACAAATTGAACGGAATGGTAAACAACACAGCTCAATTCCAACACAATGTCACACAAAATAATTAAATAAAAATTAAAATAAATCATAATCCATGAAAATTAAATTTATCAATGCAATCGGAAACATTGAAATGGAATTTGTAACATATTTAATATAGCATGTGTGTTGCTATTACATACAACAGATGGCGCCGTTAAAAAAAAAAAACATATTTTTACCTGTCACTGGTGTGGCATCTATATAGTAGGTATATAAAAATACGCACATATTCGAATGAAACATTGTGTCGGAATTTCAAAACAATCAGGGAAGAATTTTGGGAGAATACAGCGTGTGTTGCCCTTACGTCCAACAGATTTCATTGTTTAAAAAAAAACATGTTTTTTTCCTGTCGCAGGTGAGGCATGTATATAGTAGTAGGTTTCGAAGATTTTTCTCACATGAAAGCACATAAAAAACACAGTTTTCAGAATAAGCATGTTTTTCTTTTCGTCACAGATGTGACATCAATATAATATGCATATAAAAACCCGCTCGGTTGCGAATGGAACGTTGTGTGAAAATTTCAAAGCAATCGGCGAAGAACTTTCGGAGATTTGGGATTTTGAACAAACGAACATTTCTATTTTTATATATTTCTGTCCAAAACATAGACCTCATCATATTCTATAAAACAAAGAAGACTCCCGACCTCCTTAATAAAAACACCTTGAAGCTGAGAAGAATCATCAACACCCCGAGAATTCTCTACAGCAGTCAAGCGTTGTATTCACGTACACTTGCCCGCACGAAGGATGTAACCTTCAATCTAAGTACATAGGTATGACGTCGACCAAACTGACGAGGCGTTTGACATGTCATCTTCAATCCGGTGCCCCTAGGAATCACATGAGACAAGCCCATGACATCACCCTAACAAGTGAAATGTTGAATAAAAATACCTGTATAATAGACAAAACCCAAGATGTAAGAAGATTACAAATTCTTGAAGCAATTCATAAGAATAGAACAACCTACAATGAACACCCAAATCACGGAACTATTTACTCTACCCACCATGAGAGTAAGGACAAGACCGGAATATAACGATGCCAACACAGAAGACACTGCTCAGCATAACAGGCCAATTACACCTGATTAATCTTTGCATGTGCTTCGTCCCCTATTTATCCCTTTGCCTTTTCCTTTATTCTACTTGTTTTATCACCTGACCCCGTACTGGTATAAATTTAACGAGTTCTGTAATTTCTTTTCACTTGAGAATGAACCATGGAGGTTCTAAACGTTGTGCAAATTGTATAAATAAGTGTAATACATCCAATGGTAATTCACTTTTTTCTTCACCTTAAAATAACGAACATGAGTTTTGGAGAACTCCTCTTTCAGCTAAGCCCTGATGCTAGAAAAATAGTTAGAGGGATAGAAACCCTAAATCGGAAGATAGTAAATACAGAATATGCGGTCATATTCAATGAGACACACACACACACACACACACACACACACACACACACACACACACACACACACACACACACACACAAACACCCACACACACACACACACACACACATATATATATTATATATATATATATATATATATATATATATATATATATATATATATATATATATATATATATATATATATATATATATATATACGAAATTACACGAGATATACTGCAGTATATCTTGAGGCGTTTCGACCACAAAAGTTCAGTAGTATTTCTTTCATTTAGAACATCAATCTGTAAGTATAATTCCTAAACAAAATCAATGCATACACCTGGCGAAGCACTGAAAAAAACATGTTTATTTATTCCCGTGAGAGCACGCCAGGGTGTGAAGTCTGGTGTGTGTGAGGTCTGGGGTGTGAGGTCTGGTGTATGTGAGGTCTGGGGTGTGAGGTCTGGTGTGTGTGAGGTCTGGTGTGTGTGAGGTCTGGGGTGTGTGAGGTCTGGTGTGTGTGAGGTGTCGTGTGTGAGAGTGACCAACCACCGCGCCCAATAATGAGTTCATTGGGCATCAGGCTAGCCCTTGCCAGCCCCCTCCACCCTACCCATCACTCTCCCTGCCAGCACTTCCAGCCCCACACCAATCAGTGCCCAGCCCCTTGCCAGCCCACACCAGCCCCCGCTACTTCACACCAGTCAGCGCCGCCCACACCCATCCCCTCCAGCCCATTCTAGCCTACACCAGCCTTCACTGACCCATACAAGTCTCAGGTAGCCCACACACCATCCTCCACTAACCCACACCAATCCCCCATCATCCCATATCAGTCCCTCACCAACCAATACCAGCCTACACCAACCAATACCAGCCTACACCAACCAATACCTGCCTACACCAACCAATACCTGCCTAAACCAACCAATACCAGCCCCCCCACTAATCAATACCAGTCCCACACCAACCAATACCAGCCCCCCCACCTACCAATACCAGCCTACACCAACCAATACCAGCCCCCCCACCAACCAATACCAGCCCCCCACCAACCAATACCAGCCCCCCCACCAACCAATACCAGCCCCCCACCAACCAATACCAGCCCCCCACCAACCAATACCAGCCCCCACCAACCAATACCAGCCCCCCACTAACCAATACCCGCCTACACCAACCAATACCACCCTACACCAACCAATACCCGCCTACACCAACCAATACCCGCCTACACGAACCAATACTAGCCCCCACCAACCAATACCCGCCTACACCAACCAATACCAGCCCCCACCAACCAATACCCGCCTACACCAACCAATACCAGCCCCCCACCAGCCTACACCAACCAATACCAGCCCCCCACCAGCCTACACCAACCAATACCAGCCCCCCACCAACACACACCATCCCCCACTAGTAGGAGGAAGCAGATCCAACACAAGTGACGAGGGGCCACAGGAGAGCAAGACACTCCAGCTGCCCTACAGGGAGCTCACGCCCTCTGTCACCAGGGAGACCCGCGCCCTCAGTCGTCAGGGCGCATATTCCTCTCACTCCACCACCACCACGCTTACCATTATCATCAGCCTGGTGAGCAACGTATTCCAGCGGCAGACGCTGTCGGTGTGTTCTAGATACGTCTGGTACGACGTACTGACCCGGGGCGACACTAGTACCGTGCAGTGGTACGACGTACTGACCCGGGGCGACACTGGTACCGTGCAGTGGTACGACGTACTGACCCGGGGCGACACTGGTACCGTGCAGTGGTACAACGTACTGACCCGGGGCGACACTAGTACCGTGCAGTGGTACGACGTACTGACCCGGGGCGACACTGGTGCCGTGCAGTGGTACGACGCACTGACCCGGGGCGACACTGGTGCCGTGCAGTGGTACGACGTACTGACCCGGGGCGACACTGGTACCGTGCAGTGGTACGACGCACTGACCCGGGGCGGCACTGGTGCCGTGCAGTGGTACGACGCACTGACCCTGGGCGGCACTGGTGCCGTGCAGTGGTACGACGCACTGACCCGGGGCGACAGTGGTGCCGTGCAGCGGTACGACGCACTGACCCGGGGCGACACGGGTGCCTGTAGACGTGACGGACGTGAGGCTACACACGCCAGTCTGCAGACGGCTGGAATCGATCATGCAGCCGCCAGAATGAAATACAGGTGGCGCTTCATGACTCTCTCTCTCTCTCTTTCTCACGTACACATACTGTGCTTGGGTGGATGAGGAAAGGAGACAAGCGGGGTGCCGCAAGGTTCGGTGCTTCTACCATCATGTTCTCTGTTGACTGTTCACACCTCCACGGCAATATTTGCGCATGCCCAAGCTCATACACACCAGCACACATTCACAATCATACACTGACACATACATACATCTACCCTCTCCCCCCCCCCTCTCCCACCGGCACCCACACACACACTGCATATTATAGCGGTGAATAATTTAAATAAACTATAAATTACAATTAGCGAGTCGCGTTAATAGTATAATAATTTGCTGGGCCAAAACAAACATTAAAGCATTTATCTGCCCGCATCAATATAGCCAAACTATTAATTAAATAAACTTTGCTAGTGACTTTTAGAAAGATAATTAGATTGTCAATCAAAGCTAATTGCAACAAAGCAAATATATTTAGGAATTTTGGAAACTGCATAATCTTCTGCAACTTCGCATTTAACTCATTAATATCTTGCTTGGGTCTTAGTGGAAGAGCTGTGCCAGTGAGGACACTAATTCCAGCATAAGTACTTAACTTAATTCAAGCACGCATTTGAATCATATATATATATATATATATATATATATATATATATATGTATATATATATATATATATATATATATATATATATATATATATATATATATATATATATATATATATATATATATATATATATATATATATATATCAATACGAATCAGAAAGATACAACTTTCAGAAAAAAATTTTCAGAAAAAATCAGAGGATACAACTGACGATTTACTATAAAACCAGAAAAACGGCCAGCCTACTCATGAGAAACTCTCCAGACACAAAACAGAACGCTTTAAAAGAGACTAACGTCGTCTATGCCTTCAAATGCCCACTTGGGGACTGTAAGCTCCAAAAAACCCAGTATATAGGTAAGACAACAACATCTCTTTCTAGGCGTTTAACGATGCATAAGCAACAGGGCTCCATTAAGGAACATATAATCTCTTCCCATAACCAAACCATCGCCAGAGAAATCCTAGTAAACAACACAGAAATCATCGATAGATACAGCGATAGCAGGCGGCTTGACGTTTGCGAGGCACTACACATCAAGAAGTCAACACCAGCAATCAACAGCCAATTATTGCACAACTATATTCTACCCACCTCAAGACTCCGCTCCAATATAGAAGCATCAAGAAATATGGACCAATAGGCTTTCTACAAACACTTCTATTCAATACCCATTGTTTCTGTTCTGTCTTGTGTTGATACTTTTAATACCCTATTAATATCCCCTCCTGTCTTGTGTTAATGCCACATCACCCTTCCCACCTCACTCAAATGTAGATATAATATCAGAGAGACGTAAGTTCTAATCAGTTGTGTATTTGTGAAGTCTTTGAAAATGTAATAAGTTTTACGAAACGCGCCCGTGTCGCGTCAGACTAGAAATAAAAATGAATTTTGGAGAAGTGATTTTTGATTTACCTCCAACAGTGAAGCGTAATGTACGAAAGATTGAGAAAATTCGTGTTAGAATTATTAATCTTACTTTTTCGGTCATATTTAATAATATATATATATATATATATATATATATATATATATATATATATATATATATATATATATATATATATATATATATATATATATATATATGTTGTCAGTTTCTTGATGATCCTGGTTTCGGTGCTGTGGCGATGTCGATCTGTAAGGATGTCGAGGTGTTGGTCGATTCGAGTAAGGAGGCCTTCGTCGATGTTGGTGTGTCTCCATTGGTCTGTAGCATAATAAAGTAGTTGCGCTTTGCTGTCGTTGATCTCATTTTCTGCCTTGTGTGTCTGATTTCGAATCAGATCTTGGCGATATTTTATCGTGAAAGCTTTGTTTCTTGCTGCTGGGTCGTGCGATTTAATATTAGTATATTTTGGTAGTAGTCTTTCTTGTAAACATATGTTGTTGAATATGACCAAAAGGGTAAGATTGATGATTCTAACACGAATCTTCTCAATATTTCTTACGTTTTACTTGACTGTCGGGGCTAATTGAAAAATTAACTCTTCAAAGTTCATTTTCGCTTTTTGAATTTCGAGATCTGATTTGAACTAAGATACACGAGGCAGAAAATGAGATCACAAGGCAGGATCGATCATGTAAGTAGAGAGGTGGGGAAAGTGACAGTTTGGGTGACCAGATGGAGAAGAGAGACCGGAAAAGTGCGTGTGTGTGCAAGAGGGAGGAGACAGAGGAATGATATGTGTGCTGGCAGGAGATGGGGAGAGTATGTTGGATGAAGTAGCGCGTGTTTGTGGAGGAATGTGGGGAGGATGTGTGGTGGGGAATGAAGAGTGTGCGGAGGAAGAATGTAAATGGAATGAAGATGTTTACAGAGATGGAGACAATGATTACTGGAGAGTGTTAGTGACGATTGGGGGGGGGGAGAGCGTTAGGTATGACAGAAGAGAGACAGAGTAGGTGGGTATGGACGATTGGATATGTGGGGAACAACTGGATATGAGTTTGATCCGGGCATCGCTAAGTACTTCATCAAATACATCTATACTAGAGTATGAGCTAGCATTTAAGGCATAGGACAGTGACTGATTAAACAAGACTCAATAAAATTTTGCTGAGCAAACCCATTGCCACGTGCACTGTTGCTCCATGTCAACCTCTGCGATCACATGGTAGATTGGGGCACGTCATAAAGCATCGCCTGTGGCAGCGGTTTTGTTTAGTGAAATTTGATTACATCAGCATTAATCAATAAGCTTTGGTATGTGACGACTGGACCTGGTTAGGAGTTCTAATATGGCACAATTATTTAAAGTAGGTCAACCATCTTTCCACCCAAGTAAAAGGGGCGGAAGAGAGGGGATTTGAGTGATGTGTACAGGTAGATGAATGGGCATAACAGGGGGATATTGTAATATATAATTGGGCACCTAACGTCTTGGTTTCCAATGAACTGGCCAATGAAACGGCTACTCCTCTCTCATGTTAGTCAGGTCCCTACTGAAATAGGACAGATAGGGTCGAAAGCGCTCTAGCAAACATTTCACTATTCAAATGTGGTTATTCTGCTTTTATTTAAAAAAAGTAGTAGGCATCCATCAGTTTCAGGAGACTATCGAGTTGCGCTCTGGATGTCGGTCGGGAGTTGCCAGGGTAGTACACATCGGACTATATTAGTTAAGCTGTTATTGATCAATGTATCTCTTGATAACCACAATAAACGTGGATAATAACACTTCATTCAGCAATGGGAGCCTCGAACCGCCAACCACCAGAACAGTAACCCACGGTTCTAGCCACCGATCTGCTGAACACCCACAATAAGAGAGGACTTCGAAGATACCCAACTGAAGCGCCGTTGTCACAGCTGCGGCCTCTATACTGCCAGAATTGTTAACATGATGACAGTATTTATACTGGCGGAGGCAGCAACAATGTATACAACAACACCAACTTTGTATGAGCGTGTCCAAGATAGTGAAGGTTCGAGGCTGGGAAGGGAACACAGGCGGAGACTGAGCGTTGTCTTGAAGAAACTTGCTAGTCTCGGTCTTCATCTCTTCTGTAAGATGTATTCTCTGTTTATCTCAAATTGTTACTCCATGTTCGAATGTCCAACCACTTGGGCAAGACGGTAGAGTCACGGTCTCGCTTCATGCAAGTCGGGGTTCCATCCCCGACTGTCGAAGTGGATGGGCACCATTCCTAAGTACAATCCCAAATCCTTATCTTGATCCCTTCCCAGTGCAATTTAGTCATAATGGTTTGGCACTTTCCCCTTATAATTCCCTCCCTCTATGTTCGAATGGCAACTGTCTTTTGGTTCGATTTCTGGGCAAGGCAAGACATTTGGGCAAGTTTCCATGCAGCTGATGCTTTTGTTCACCATATCAGTAAATAGATACCCTGGAGATAATCGACTGTTGTTGACTGCATCCTGCATCATGCTCAGTTATTGGCCTAAGCCCTATGGGACCACGACCAAACTAGCCTAACATGCTTTTTGACCCTGACAGTAAGAATCAAAATGGGAAGAGATTCACAATGCATTAGGTGTTAGAAAACATGAAGGTGCAATGGTCTTGACATTGTAGATCCATGAGGCGTGATCTGGAGAAGTTATCCCCCCCCCACCCTGGCCGTAACTGCTTGAAGTTATCCTCCCCCCCCCCCCCCCCCCCCACCCCACCCTCCACCACACCTTAACTGCTTCAAGTGTGCTTGTACACCGCCTCAAGACAAACTCTCAAATCTCATGTGTACATTAAGATATGTTCTAAGAGTTACAGCCTTGTAATGCTGTATATGTGGCATATGTTTTTATTGTATTATTTAATCAATGAATAAGAGATCATTGTCAGTTTAATTAATGTCTAATCCCTTTAATCTTTTTTAATTAAATTTTTTAGAAGTTAAGACAGCTTAGTTCTTAAATTCTTGGGGATTCCGGTATCATGAATTCTATTAAATTTACCCCTAGAGAGAGAGAGAGAGAGAGAGAGAGAGAGAGAGAGAGAGAGAGAGAGAGAGAGAGAGAGAGAGAGAGAGAGAGAGAGAGAGAGAAGGGGGGGGAGAGAGAGAGAGAGAGAAGGGGGGAGAGAGAGAGAGAGAGAGAGAGAGAGAGAGAGAGAGAGAGAGAGAGAGAGAGAGAGAGAGAGAGAGAGAGAGAGAGAGAGAGAGAGAGAGAGCATAAGGGTGTTGACTAAGGCGAGAATACTAGGGTTGGAGAACGATCCATTACCTTCCAAGCCGGCATCAGAAACCGAGACTGGAGGTGATATTCCCCGCGACAATTCCCTCGTAACTACCTACCTGGCAACTGATCCTACGAACCATCACCTAGTACCTGACCCAAGGAACAATCAGCTGGTTCCTGGCTATATTCCAAGAACCATATCCTGGTAACTTGCTACCAGGCACAGGAGCCTTGGACTCATCCCTTGGCCGGAGTAGTTTCAATGTGTAATGGCCGGAAATAATATATAGATCACATATGAACATATGAATCAAGGAAAGTGCAGAAGGCTCATGTTGGCCCCATACAAGACAGCTCCTATTTATATCCACCCGAACTCAGTATTTTTACATGACTAACCTACGCTTGAAACAATCAAGGGATCTTAGGTCAATTATATTATCCGGTAATTGGTAAAAAATCGACAATCCTTTTACCGAACCAGTCTTTACCCAGGTCATTGCTAAATTTATACTTATCAAATTTATATCAATTGTTTTTTTCTATTTTGTATTAATATATTTATTACCTTATTAACATTTCCTATAGGAAAATCCGTAGGAGCCGTGATGTGGATTCGAACCTATGTGCTGGGTGTTATTTTGAGATGATTTCGGGGCTTTAGTGTCCCCGCGGCATTGTCCTCGACCAGGCCTCCACCCCCAAGAAGCAGCCCGTGATAGCTGGCTAACACCCAGGTACCTATTTTACTGCTAGGTAACAGGGGCATAGGGTGAAAGAAACTCTGCCCAGCGTTTCTCGCCGGCACCCGGGATCGAACCCGGGACCACAAGATCACAAGTCCAGCGTGCTGTCCGCTCGGCCGACCGGCCGACCGGTGTTCCTCATACTCATCAAGGCTTTCATGAACTTTCACATTGATTCATCCCGTTATTGTGATTTCTCATTGTGTAATATCTCATTTCTTATGCCCATTCATTCACTTGCACACTTCAGTCACGACATTCTTCACTCATCGCTTTTCTATTGAATGTAAATTACGCTTTTTCAATCTCTCTTCATATGAAAGGTTTCTAGTTTACGAGATTAACTTTGACCTCCTACGCTGGACGCGTTCTAGTGAATTTATGTATAGTATGGCAATTAAAATTTAACTGCATAACCTACATGGGGCTAACAAGAGCAAGATATAGCTGAAGAATAACACCAGGTGTTTTATTACTAACGCTTCTAGAAATAAATCCCAGGGTCCTATTTGCCTTATTTCGAACATTTATGAAATGATTTTTTGGCATTACATTCTTAGTAATTATAACTCCCAGATCCCTTTCGCAATCCGACTTTGACAATTTAGCATCATCCAGCTCGCGTCCTGTAACTCTATCATCATTACCTAGCCTCAAAACCTTACATTTACATACGTCATTAGTATGAAGGATTTTTATATAAATTTTATGTCTCATTACTGAGGGCAGTACACGAAGACAGAATAATTAAATAAATGGGTATTTGAACTGGATTATCAAATGTATTGAAATTAAATTAAAATGTATAGTGTACAGAATTGCACTTTGTTTAACTGGAGTTCGTAGTATTGAAGTCATTTCATAAAAGGTTACTCTGTACCAATGGCAGCAGCTGGGAGTTTAATGTTGATCGTTAATACCGAGTTTGAGGCTATAAGTCAGTGGTTTACGAGAGTGAACCAGGCGACAGAGCAGGGGGGCCTCCCTCCCTCTACCACTCTGACATACAAGACGCAAATTCCTGCCTGTCTCTGTGGCTCTTGTTCTATCTAGCCTGGCTCTCGAAGCAGGTCCTCCTCCTCCTCGGCCTGTCTAAGAGAGAGGGAGTAGCTCATTCTCGGGCAGTATGTGTATATATATAAATTGTTTGTGTGGTAGCGTTAGTCACAAGTTCGAACCTGTCAGTTTCACAAGTCACTGGGTGGTGTTAATGCGCATACGCTTGGACAAGATCAATAAGCTTTTTGTTTAAAAATGCATAAATACAGCTGCGGTGCTGTAGGA
This sequence comes from Procambarus clarkii, assembly GCF_040958095.1. Taxonomy (NCBI): domain Eukaryota; kingdom Metazoa; phylum Arthropoda; class Malacostraca; order Decapoda; family Cambaridae; genus Procambarus; species Procambarus clarkii. The sequence goes on along the minus strand of NC_091243.1, from coordinate 2,682,005 downwards.
CAAGCATACACTATGTTGTGTATTAAACCCGGGTTGTGATACATTCTTACTGTCTACTGTTTTAGTTCTTCGTCTCTGAACACCACTTCATCCGGAGTTACTGCCTCGTGTTATTGTTGGCAGTGATGGTGGTGATGGTGGTGATGGCTGCGATGATGGTGATGGGAACCATACGGGTGGTGTGGGAGACAGCTTCTGATGGTGGTGGTAGAAGATGGTGGTGAGCTTCTTTCAGGGCTATTACAGCGCGGGCCCTTAACCCCTGACTGGCCGTCTAACCGTTGCAGATGATTCCTCGCCAACGAATCACCTGTTTTGTCAGTCTCTGTTGACATGGCTAACTCTGGTCTGTCTTAGGCGGCGGATATGTAAGGGTGGCTCTTATGTTGGATTCAGTAAGACTTTGTCTAATGAGTCTAGCAACTTCTTCAGTGCTGTTATATCTCAGTTGAAATCTTATTTGATCTGTAACTCTGCTCTATAGATGATGGGGATCATGTAAGGGTGATGGCGTCTGGTGGAGGTGTTGGAGTTGGGGGGGGGGGGTAATTATGGTGGTGAATGTGAAGTTATGATTTCTGATGTTGATGATAGTGATTAAAAGTGGGTCAGAGCCTAAGGTGGTGTTGCCGGAGTGGATGAATGATGAATACATATGGTGAATGATGATGGACACATATCAGACCTTAAATATCAATACACTGAACTTTCTCTCATGACGTTCGGGTTGTGTGTCGGGCCGGTGACTGAGATGTGAGATGTGACTGGAGGCTTACACATGATGCCCAGTTCATTGTATTTGTTGACCATCTGTATAGGGGAGAAGTATACCTTCACGTTATTTATGAGGTTATCTTGAGACGATTTCGGGGCTTAGCGTTTCCGCGGCCCGGTCCTCAACCAGGCCTTCTTTTGGTTACACACCCCCAGGAAGCAGCCCGTAGCCGCTGTCTAACTCCCAGGTACCTATTTACTGCTAGGCGAATAGGTACATCAGGGTGAAAGAAACTCTGTTCATTTGTTTCCGCTTCTGCCGTGGATCGAACCCGGAGCCTTAGAACTACGAATTCCGAGCGCTGTCCACTCAGCCATCAGGCCCCTTTCCTGGATCCATATGCCTATTCAGCATTAAATGATACATTTGATCTCACACCTCATCATGCTCCATTCTTCGTCTGCTTTATCTTCCTCTCATCGACTTCAGTTGTTTTATCTTCTCCCTTGTGTCTTGTAACATTCCATATTGCTGGTGTCTCTTATCTCCCCTTGTTTGTTGTCTCCAGCTGTCTCATGATAACACTCATTAAAACTATTGGTCAAACGTACAAAAGTGGACTGTTGCACACAAAATTTTCCACATTTGGTACTATTGGAGTACTCAAATGACATGCAGCAAAAAAGTGGAATAATAACCAGATAATCTAATGTAACCTGTCTTTGGTCTGAATATACACGCCAGGGCTTAACTTAGTACATGCAATAGATGGTACTATAGATCATAGGTCATATCAGATCATAGATCATATAGATCATAGATCATAGTGCTATAGGCAGTAGATCGTAATATAATTTTGGAGGGATTAGCAGTGTTCACCACACAACCTATCCTCTCGACTAATAGGTTGCGTTTTTTACGTTATAGTAACCAACGTTACAAAAGCAGCCTACTATGAAAAGAAATGACTCAAAAATATTTACGTTTTCTACGCATCGGACTCGAAGGGATAGGTGGGCTGCTTGGGTTCGTACGTTTCTGTTTGGGTTAGGTTAGGTTAGGTTATGGTCTATTCTCTAGTGTCCAATGAAGAGGACAGGTGCTCATGTCAGGCACTAACACTAACTCCCTTTGTACCGCTGCCAGAGAACTCCCGCACTACGGTACACGCGGCGCAGCTGTACCGGTCAGAGAGCTCCTGCACTACGGTACACGCGACAGCTGTACCGCTGCCAGAGAGCTCCCGCACTACGGTACACGCGGCGCAGCTGTACCACTGCCAGAGAGCTCCTGCACTACGGTACACGTGGCGCAGCTGTACCGCTGCCAGAGAGCTCCTTCACTACGGTACACGCGACAGCTGTACCGCTGTCAGAGAGCTCCCACACTACGGTACACGCGGCACAGCTGTACCGCTGTCAGAGAGCTCCCGCACTATGGTACACGTGGCGCAGCTGTACCGTCCTGTCGGTGTTGCTGACATCCTTAGTAAAGGTCCAGACTCCAGACTCTACTTCAGTATCGTGTTATACTCAAGAGGGTACAGGAACACATGACTCCTGACTCCTGTTAGCTGGCGCGGGAATTGGACTTACAACCAGGTTCCCAATTGTCTCGGGCTGAACATGGCTAAACTGTGAAGGGTCGGTGACCAATCACCTCTCCATTTCCCCAGACGAATGAGTCATGACGAAAGGCTAAAGGAACCACTGGAATCACTGAATCAATCGGAATTAATCATGAATCACCGAATCAATCTTTCTCAACTCACTGGAAGATTGAAGTGTTGGGAGGAAAAATATTACAACGTGTCAAGTTCTTGGGAAACGTGAGAAGTGAGACAAGGGCTGACTGTGTGGTATGAGGTGCACAAACAAAGGGAAACAGGTGGGAACTGTGTACTGCAATTATCCACAAAGTCATCATAATTATTTTTGTCTGCGTCATTAGTAGTGAAGAATAATATAATGTACTAGAGCGAAGTGGTGGAGGCAGACTCCATACACGGCTCCAGAAGTGGACATAACTTTACCCGATAGGCTCCAGAACCTTTACGGGCTATTCATGCCCGTGCCACCTCTTGGGTAGCTTAATCTTCATCACTCAATCAATCCAGATCCTGTCCACCAGTTGAATGAACGTGAGGCGCCGGACTAAAGAGCTAAAGCTCAACCTAAGCAAGAGCACTTTTAAGTGAGCCCACATGCACTTGTCCCAACTAATTCTATAATGCCCCCAGCCACGCCTGCACTCAGTCACAACCCCCATAATCACCCTCCCCATTACACAACCAAACCCACCGTGGCCTTACCCATTTCTGCCCCCCATACTCCCCCTTCTTTACCCATAGCTGCCCCCCCACCCCACCTCACCTGCCAGGCTCTCACCTGCCTCCCACCCGTCTTGTGGCCTCCTGCTCAACATTCACCTAGTTGTGCATGCACAAGCAGACGTTCACCTCTGGTCTCGCCTCATATATAATGCTGTACATTTTAAATGTGTTGCATCATGTATATTGTACTTTGCAGGGTACAGCTATATCCTGCAGTTTTACAATATAGTCCATCGTGCAGAGTGCAAAATGAACGGACGCATTTTGTACTCTGCACGGGTGTATTTTGGAAAAAATTCGTAGGAGCCGTGATGACAATTCGAACCTATGCAGTGGGAAGTCCCACGCACACGCCCCAGTCAATCATACCACGATATGGTCAAAAGGTTTGCAACCTGGAGTTCTACTGATCACACGAGGGTTTCCTACGTATTTTCTCCCTGATACATCACGATGGTGTGATTGCTCTCTGTGTATTGAAATAGGAGCGTCAGAGGTAGAACATTCCTAGATGACAGCCAGAGTGCCGGGAGGAAGGGGGAGGAGGGTTGTGTGAAAATCCTAGTCTAGCTTCAGTGGAAGCCTCATGAAACCCTCGTGTGTTCAGTAGAACACCAGGTTGCAATCTTTTTCACCATATCGTGGTATGATTGACTGGGGCGTGTGCGTGGGACTACCCATAGCATAGATTCGAATCCTCATCACGGTTCATACGGATTTTCTCATTGATACATAACCTTAGTGTGATTACTCTCTGTATATTGAAAGAGGAGCGTAAGAGGTAGAACATTCCTTGATGACAGCCAGTGTGGGTTTTAAACGTTTTGACTCTCAAAAATAAAAATCTAACTACTAACGTAACAGTAAACTTAGCTGTCTACAGTGATAGTAGTCATATCCAGCGGCCACTAGGAAACTGTTGCTTTCTTCGTTGGGTAATGGACTGTATATATTATCTCCTTGTTCACTAGGAAGCTCAGTTTCAGGGTGTTCCTGCAGGAATGGTGCTGCTTTTCATTTACCTGTGGGAATGAGATTACCACTTTACCATTTGGTAGAAATAAAAATATGAATAATGCCACTAGCACTGATACGGTTATCAATTACTTTAGCCTATCCTTTAACTCTGGTATCTTCTCTAATATGAATTGTATTATAAATAATGACATGATTATTTATTTCATTCTTTATTGCTACGCATTTATCTATTGCAAATGTGTACTTTAATTTATCTTTAAACAATTGAAATATATCAAATATTTATTTGTTAAATATTGATTAACCTAGTTGGTATATATTTAATTAAGTGGCAAGTAATTTACTTACTGAGGTGGGCTCGTAAACCCGTGGTATTACCGCTCCTGCAATAAATGGCGTTAGTGGCATAATGAATTTGATCCAATCTCTATATTACACCACCAACCTCCCTTATTTTGTGTTAATAATATGCAGGTACAGAGCTCTCAGTCTTATTTTTGCTAAGACTTAACCCTCTTGTTGGGCCAGAACGTGTAGTGTTGTTCACTACCTTTGTTGAAGTGATGTTATAATGGCGTCTGGGAGCTCCCTCAGATGTTACCTTCAGCTGTGGTCCAGTAGCACTCTTCACCTAACTGTTTATGACAAGACATGCACTTAACTGTGCCATACCATTAAATACCACAGCTACGCCAGTTGTCCAGTTATGCTTTGGGAGAGGAGATGTTGACCCCCAGGATGTCTCAAACTACACTGACCGATTCCTGCTCTCTCAAGCTGAGACTGACCTAGGCTATTTGCCAGATTAATCTTCGAAGATGATTACTAACTTATATTAACTACTGTATTCGTCGCTGAAGGTGACTTATTATTCAAAAACTATTGGGAAATATCTAGATACTTGAGCCGGCTAATACAATATTCATTTGACCTTGCATTTCACTAATTTACAGGAATTAACAAGCATGTGGGTAGGTACAAATTTTCCAAGTAATGAGATACTTCTTACATATATTCATATTCTTACTGAAGTCAAATGCTTCTTTGAGACTTATTCTTTATTCCCAATTGACGTTAATTTAAACATAAGTACTTAACCACGATTGATTATTCCTACTAATTCTTTAATGCCCGAATTACTATCATAGTTTGAAGACTTGACACATGGTCTAAGTCGTGCTGGTTTCTACAATGAGCACTAATTTCTTCAGGGGAGGGATGACCCTAGCCTGACTCCATATTTTTATAAAAGGCGTATCCTCTCTTTTAGTGAACTACGACATTTCATGTTAGATCTATGGTCTTGTATATTAATAGTTCTACTGTTAAACACACACACTCATACACACACGTATACACACTCACATACACACTCGCACACACACACACACACACACACACACACACACACACACACACACACACACACACACACACACACACACACACACACACACACACACACACACACGCACACACACACACAACATTTAACATTCCCACAACCGACTGAGCTGGGATGATTGGTAATTGCTTGCCGTCGGCCTCTACATAATCACCAGGTGATTAATTTTGTGGTAAGAAGGGCTCACGGCGGCATAATTAAGTGAGGTGTTAGGAAGCGAGGAAATGTCGGGTATAAAGACGGAACATCTGACACGGCACCTGACTTAATGAGGAGTATTGTCAGCTGAGTGTCACGTCTTCCGTGTCAGGGGTTGTCACTCGCTATCCGTGTTCCGTGTCTTCTGTACCAGCCGTGTCAGGTGTGTCCTTAACAGCCGTGTCAGGTGTGCCTCTACCAGCCGTGTCAGGTGTGCCTCTACCAGCCGTGTCAGGTGTGCCTCTACCAGCCGTACGTGTCAGGTGTGCCTCTACCAGCCGTACGTGTCAGGTGTGCCTCTACCAGCCTTGTCAGGTGTGCCTCTACCAGCCGTGTCAGGTGTACTTCTACCAGCCGTGTCAGGTGTACCTCTACCAGCCGTGTCAGGTGTGCCTCTACCAGCCGTGTCAGGTGTGCCTCTACCAGCCGTGTCAGGTGTGCCTCTACCAGCCGTGTCAGGTGTGCCTCTACCAGCCGTGTCAGGTGTGCCTCTACCAGCCGTGTCAGGTGTGCCTCTACCAGCCGTGTCAGGTGTGCCTCTACCAGCCGTGTCAGGTGTGTTCAGCATCAGTTCTACTCATGTTATTCCACTCATTATTCATGAGAGAGGTTGAGCTTTAGGGGTCCAGCATCGCAACTCTCACTCATCCAGTGCACATGTTCCTGAGCTACTTGTTTTCAATTTCTAAATTAGAAATTATATGTAGTCTACTGTGACGATGTCAACGCCATCTATTGAGTGCACCGACCCCATTTTCTCTTCCCCACTGAAGGTTGTGATTTTACTCTTCAGAAGTGATGTGGAGAGTACCTTGGTCTACATGAGTGAATCCACCCAAGGCAGTCCTTTTCTCGAGAATTTTTCACGTGGAAACATGTTGGGCCAAGTCGGTAGAGACTGAATTGTCTGTGATAGCCAGTGAAGTATTGGTGAATGAGAGATGTATCCCGGGATGGCCCCGTTGAGTTACCAGATGAAATTAACAAATCCACAAGGGCCGTGACGAGGATTCGAACCTGCATCCGGGAGCATTAACGTTCGGCTCTCCTCTATGTTAAGGCTTGTTATAGGTAAATATCGGTAGGGAAAGCCAGCCAACGTGTTGCTAGAGAGTTGAAGTGATGTTTTGACAGTGTGGTAATACTGTGGAAGACTTGCCCATGATTTACTGAGAAAGGTGGACTCGCTGGCGTGAATACTTTAAAATAAAGGCTCAGGGAAGGAACCTTGAGTGATGTACGATAGAAGATCAAAGTGGACTCGCCGGGATGGGAGATCGCAGAAGTTCTTTTGTGTGAAAGTGACACCTGCGGTGTTATGTGTTGCACATGTGTAATATGTGAATATATTTAAAAACTACAGGTGATGATGGTTTTGTTAAGTGTTGTTTATCCCCATTCCCGTTTGACTGACTGTTACTGCCAGTTCATAAAAACTTACCTATGACTCGGGGATGGATCTGGTAAGAAGAGGCACTAAGGCCCTGTATAAAGTTTGAATAAAATGAACCCAGTTACTGGCTAAGTGAGGCCATAACATCTACCTTCGCCACCTGCGTATTCCGTTTGTTCACTCCAGTCATGATGAACAAATTTATTATTTCGAATGTTTATGTTGCATATCCGGGTCCACAGTTTCTTCCTGTGGCGCCTCTGTTAGTGTGCCGCCTTAAGGGTAATTAAGGAGCCCTCACCTTGGGCCAGATTTACGTAGCAGTTACGCAAGCACTTACGAACCTGTACATCTTTTCTCAATTATTAGCGGCTTTGTTTACAATTATTAAACAGTTAATGAGCTCCGAAGCACCAGAAGTCTGTTTATAACAATAACAACATTTGACTGGGAAGTTTCCATGCTTGTAAACCTTTTAATAAATGTAACCAAAGCCGTCAAAGATTTAGGAAATACAGGCTTTTAAGTACTTGCGTAACTACTTCGTGAATCTGGCCCTAGGAGGTTAACGGTGGTTAAGGAGCCCCTCACCTGGAGGTTAACGGTGGTTAAGGAGCCCTCACCTGGAGGTTAACGGTGGTTAAGGAGCCCTCACCTGGAGGTTAACGGTGGTTAAGGAGCCCCTCACCTGGAGGTTAACGGTGGTTAAGGAGCCCCTCACCTGGAGGTTAACGGTGGTTAAGGAGCCCCTCACCTGGAGGTTAACGGTGGTTAAGGAGCCCTCACCTGGAGGTTAACGGTGGTTAAGGAGCCCCTCACCTGGAGGTTAACGGTGGTTAAGGAGCCCCTCACCTGGAGGTTAACGGTGGTTAAGGAGCCCTCACCTGGAGGTTAACGGTGGTTAAGGAGCCCTCACCTGGAGATCAACAAGCTCCGGCTTACCAAGACTCCCATTAGTGCCGCCAATGGGCATTACCAGACGCCAGATGTGGGACACTATCAGAAAACCATAACACTAACTGCACCGCACGCCCGAGGTGGGGGAATGTTCCTGTTACTCCCTCTACACCTTATAAAAAGTGAGAGCAAGAGGGACAAATGGAGAGAGAGAGAGAGAGAGAGAGAGAGAGAGAGAGAGAGAGAGAGAGAGAGAGAGAGAGAGAGAGAGAGAGAGAGAGAGAGGGGGGGAGAGAGAGAGAGAGAGAGAGAGAGAGAGAGAGAGAGAGAGAGAGAGAGAGAGAGAGAGAGAGAGAGAGAGAGAGAGAGAGAGAGAGAGAGAGAGAGGGGGGGGGGGGAGATTGAGAAAAATGTAATCAGCCTAAACATTTGTGAGTTAGTATTGTGATGTCAGCCGAGATACCCACCACAGGAGGTAACACTTTACCAAAGACGACAACACGGCCCAGAAATAGAGACAAAAACACCCTCCAAGAGGGATCGGTAGAGCTTCAAGTATCTGAAGTTTACAAGGCGATTGTGAGGTTCCTTGCGTGATCTGAGGGAAGGGATACACTGGTATAAGCCTGCAACATCAGAGGAAAGGGGCTAACCCAGCTGTACAGGACACCTAGGGGAGACTTTGCAAACTTCTACATGGGTACCATCGAGCAAAAAGTCTTAGTCGACATGAACTTGAAACCGGCCATATACTGCAGGTATGTTGACGACATTTTTACACAGGTACCTGATGTCAGACATCTGCAGAAGCTGAAGGAGGCATTTGAGCAGAGTTCCGTGCTGCGTTTCACTTACGAGACGGAAAAGGATGGGAAGCTGCCTTTTCTAGATGTAACAGTCATGGAAAAGGGCGGAGGTTTCCACACTGCAGTCTACACTAAGGAAACAAACATAGGAATGTGCCTAAATGCCAACAGCGACTGCCCCGACAGGTACAAGAGGAGTGTTGTTAACGCATACGTCGACCGTGCTCTCAGCCACAGCTCAGAATGGAAGCAAGTCGACGAAGAACTCTGTAGGGTAAGGCAGGTTCTAGTCAATAACGGCTTCTCCAATGGTTTCATCGAAGACATCATAAGAAGGAAAGTGAAAAGCCATGCAACGTCTGAAGAGACAACTAACACAACACCTATACCCCCTATTAGACTATTTTACAGGAACTTCTTTTCCACAGCTCATAAAACGGAGGAAAGGGTCCTGAAAGATATTGTTAATAGAAACGTTATCCCTTCAGACAAAAATCAGAGGATACAACTGACGATTTACTATAAAACTAGAAAAACGGCCAGCCTACTCATGAGAAACTCTCCAGACACAAAACAGAACGCTTTAAAAGAGACTAACGTCGTCTATGCCTTCAAATGCCCACTTGGGGACTGTAAGCTCCAAAAAACCCAGTATATAGGCAAGACAACAACATCTCTTTCTAGGCGTTTAACGATGCATAAGCAACAGGGCTCCATTAAGGAACATATAATCTCTTCCCATAACCAAACCATCGCCAGAGAAATCCTAGTAAACAACACAGAAATCATCGATAGATACAGCGATAGCAGGCGGCTTGACGTTTGCGAGGCACTACACATCAAGAAGTCAACACCAGCAATCAACAGCCAATTATTGCACAACTATATTCTACCCACCTCAAGACTCCGCTCCAATATAGAAGCATCAAGAAATATGGACCAATAGGCTTTCTACAAACACTTCTATTCAATACCCATTGTTTTCTGTTCTGTCTTGTGTTGATACTTTTAATACCCTATTAATATCCCCTGTTCTGTCTTGTGTTAATGCCACATCATCCTTCCCACCTCACTCAAATGTAGATATAATATCAGAGAGACGTAAGTTCTAATCAGTTGTGTATTTGTGAAGTCTTTGAAAATGTAATAAGTTTTACGAAACGCGCCCGTGTCGCGTCAGACTAGAAATAAAAATGAATTTTGGAGAAGTGATTTTTGATTTACCTCCAACAGTGAAGCGTAATGTACGAAAGATTGAGAAAATTCGTGTTAGAATTATTAATCTTACTTTTTTGGTCATATTTAATAATATATGTCTACAGGAAAGACTGCTACCAAAATATACTAATATATATATATATATATATATATATATATATATATATATATATATATATATATATATATATATATATATATATAACTGAAAACTCACACCCCAGAAGTGACTCGAACCCATACTCCCAGAAGCCACGCAACTGGTATGTACAAGACGCCTTAATCCACTTGACCATCACGACCGGACAAAATGAGGTGATAGCCGAGGCTATTTGAACCACCCCACCGCCGGCACTCGGATAGTAATCTTGGGCATAGCATTTTACCAAATCACCTCATTCTTTGGGGCACACGTGAGGAACACAAAATGCTATGCCCAAGATTACTATCCGAGTGCCGGCGGTGGGGTGGTTCAAATAGCCTCGGCTATCACCTCATTTTGTCCGGTCGTGATGGCCAAGTGGATTAAGGCAGTCTTGTACATACCAGTTGCGTGGCTTCTGGGAGTATGGGTTCGAGTCACTTCTGGGGTGTGAGTTTTCAGTTGCATATTGTCCTGGGGACCATTCAGGCTTGTTCGCATATATATATATATATATATATATATATATATATATATATATATATATATATATATATATATATATATATATATATATATATATATATATTGGTGTATACTGGCAGCAGGTTTTCTTTCAAACATGTTTCATTGAATATGACCGCATATTCTGTATTTATTATTTTCTGGTTTAGGGCTTCTATCCCTCTAACTATTTTCTTAGCATCAGGGCTTAATTGAAATAGGAGTTCTCCAAAACTCATTTTCGTACTTTTAAGGTACGAAACATAAACCTGATAATATTCTACAAAACCAAGAAGACTTCCGAACTCCTTATCAAAAACAGCCCGAAGCCGACGGAGAACCCTCTACAGCAGTCAAGCGTTGTATACATGTACACTTGCCCCCACGAAGGATGTAACCTTCAATGTAAGTACATAGGTATGACGTCGACCAAGCTGACGAGGCGTTTGACATGCCATCTTCAATCTGGTGCCCCTAGGAATCACATGAGACAAGCCCATGACATTACTCTAACAAGAGAAATGTTGAACAAGAATACTTGCATAATAGACAAAACCCAAGATTCAAGAAGATTACAAATTCTTGAGGCAATTCACATAAGAATAGAGCGACCTACCATGAACACCCAAATCACGGAACTATTTACTCTACCCACCATGAGAGTAAGGACAAGACAAGAACATATCGATGCCAACACAGAAGACAATGTCCAACATAACAGGCCAATTACACTGGATTAATCTTTGTGTTTGGATAGGAGATGCCTCGTATGGGCCAATAAGCCTTCTGCAGCCCCTATGTTTATCCCTTATGTATCCCCCATGTTTTCACCTTCATTGTATTATCACCTGACCTAATGCGGGTATAAAATCAACTAGTATTGTAAGATCTGTTCACTTGAGAATGAACCATGGAGGTTCGAAACGTCGTGCAAATTATACAAATAAGTGTAATACACTCTATAGTAAATCACTTCTTTTCTTCACCTTAAAAGTACGAAAATGAGTTTTGGAGAACTCCTATTTCAATTAAGCCCTGATGCTAAGAAAATAGTTAGAGGGATAGAAGCCCTAAACCAGAAAATAATAAATACAGAATATGCGGTCATATTCAATGAAACATATATATATATATACACACACAACACCTGCTGTTTCAACAGTGTGGACAACGAAGTTAGGCCTACATAATAGTAATACTTCAGAGAAAATTACAAATATTCGGGGAAAACGCTCACTTTCATATATCCTTCTTTTTTCAACAGGAAAAATATAATCTTTACCCTTTTGCATAACTTAAAAAGCCAGCGAAAACGGTACAAGCAGACTTAACCACCCGGACACGAGGCCCTTCATGTGGCGGTACTCCGCCCATAACAACCTCTAGGGTTGGTTATCAACTACTTGATTGTTTGTCTTGTATACGTGACTGCTTCATGACACGTCAGAGGGAGAGAGAGCCAAGCACTACTCTACTGTCAAAGTATCAACGGAAGCACATTGCTTCGCAGGGATTCGCGTTCTTCAAATGACTCGAGATAAAATTGTATTTCTTAACTCTCGAAAAGTTTGACAAGGATAATAAGCACCCTGTATTTCTACAACCTTTTAAATGTATGCGGAAGATCTTCAAAAGCAAAATAATCTAAAATTGATCATATTAAACGTGACAAGACTGTTGGCAAATACGAGACATAAAGATGGTCAACTTACCTGGAAGGAAAAGGAGTAGCTGCAAGGCGCAGAGTGTCATATCCCTGAGTCCCATCATCATGGTACTCTCGCTCTCCTTGACGGCACCGCACTAGTAACTTGACCAATTCTGGACTCAATTGACTATCTAAACGACCACAATAACTTTTACACCATGTACGTTCAGGTCACTGGCTGGACGAGCCCAACATGGTTTGCTCATGGTAAACTTTATCAATACATACATGTGTACCTTATTGCCATTATATTTGAATTATTTCAGTATATTCTCTCATTCCAAACACTCTAATATTATTGAGAGAAAATCTAAAGAACAGAATCTTTGCAAATCGCACTTAACATTTCATAAATTTGTTTAAGAGTGTGTAGCCCGGGCAGAGGCATGACGCGCGTGACTGGGCCAGGCCGCAGCGCGAGCTCCACTCCGCACACTGTCCGAAGACATACTGACTCTCAGCTTCCCCAGTCCACCAGCGTCTACCAGCTTGTGTGACCAACTAGTTGCGCTATGGCCGCAACATTTCGTTCACGTCTATTTTGTTTCGTACGTTACATGCGCAGGGTATAGACTTTTTTTTCCAGGTCTGGCCTTCTATCCCATGTGTGTGGGCGTGTGTTTTGCAGGGTGACTCATATGAGTGATGGATTGCCGATATTTTCAAGGGCGCCGCGGCTACAATCATAGGTCTGCTCATACAAACGTTCCGATTGTTTCTTTACCAGTTTTGTTATGATCGATGTTAAAGCGCTACGACAAGACTTGACCAGCAAATCATCAGCAGACTGCGGCCAGTCATCAGCAGACTGCGGCGACACGTCGGTCCTAAACCACCGCCTCAAACTATTCACTAATGTAGCACGACAATAACACTCAGAAAATGAACTATTAATAATTATTTGTTATTTACGCAAAGGGAAATTTGGGAATCAAGATTTTAAAAGCTGACGATTGAGAGTGTTGACAAATATTCCTAATATTTTCCTCGCTAATTAGTTCAAGGCGCCAGGTGGCTGAGGCGCCAAGTGACTGAGGCGCCAGATGGCTGAGGCGCCAAGTGACTGAGGCGCCAGATGGCTGAGGCGCCAGATGGCTGAGGCGCCAGGTGGCTGAGGCGCCAGGTGGCTGAGGCGCCAGGTTGCTGAGGCGCCAGGTAGCTGAGAAGCCAGGGGGGTTAGGCGCCAGGTGCCTGAGGCGCCAGGTGGCTGAGGCGCCAAGTGGCTGGGTCGCCAGGTGGCTGAGGCGCCAGGTGGCTGAGGCGCCAGGTAGCTGAGAAGCCGGGGGGTTAGGCGCCAGGTGCCTGAGGCGCCAGGTGGCTGAGGCGCCAAGTGGCTGGGTCGCCAGGTGGCTGAGGCGCCAGGTGGCTGAGGAGCCAGGAGACTGAGGCGCCAAGTGGCTGGGTCGCCCGGTAGCTGAGGCGCCAGGTGGCTGAGAAGCCAGGTGGCTGAGGCGCCAGGTGGCTGAGGAGCCAAGTGGCTGAGGAGCCAGGTTGCTGAGGAGCCAGGTGACTCAGGAGCCAGGTGGCTCAGGAGGCTGAGGCGCCAGATGGCTGAGGAGCCAGGTGGCCGAGGGGCCAGATGGCTGAGGCGCCAGGTGGCTGAGGCGCCAGGTGGCTGAGGCGCCAGGTGGCTTGGTCTGATGCTTAGTGATGCGTTTCGTAAGGTCTCGTCTCAAATTCTCAAAGACAAATTCTTCTGTGTAGCTCCTGATTATATCTTCTAGTGATGAGTGAGTAGGTGACATGGATGAATGACATACATGGGGTATTAAATGAAAGGTGTATTAAATGAATGGGTTACTAATGGGGTAGCAGATTAAGAGTGTGACATGTTTATGTTCTGGTTGCTTCCGTTCTTGTTGCAGGGTCATTTGGTCCAGCTTCTGTATTGGCCCGAGGTCTTGAGGTGGGAAGAGTGTAGCTGTGTGTTAGCTGGTTATTGATTGCTGGTCTAGATTTTTTGATATGCAGCGCTTCACTGATGTATAATCTTCAATTGTCATTGTATCTATCAGTTATTTCGGTGTTGCTCGTCAAAATATCCCTGGTGATCGTCTCGTTGTGTGTGGCAATTATATGTTCCTTGATGGAGCCCTGTTGTTTGTGCATTGTTAAACGCTTTGAGAGAGACGTTAACGTTTTGCCTTATATCTTGTGTATGAGGTTGTTAGTTACTCAGAACGTTGATAGCTACCAAGAATGTTGATGAGGTTGCTAGTTACTCAGAACGTGGATGAGGTTGTTAGTTACACAGAACGTTGATGAGGTTGTTTGTTACTCAGAACGTGTGTGGCGGACCTCGGCGCCATCTACGATCCAGGTGCCGAACTATAGCAGTCGACCCTCCCATTAATCGTAGTTTCCCATATTCGAGTCGGCTGGGCTGGAAGGTGACGACTAACCAGGGACAAGGAATGGAAGTCAGTGAAGCAGAGACAGTGGAAGAGTAGTTGGGTCGACCTGAAGGTGCTAGCTAAGTGGGCTCAGTTGAGAGCTGTGGATCTCACTCCTGGAGGTACCATTTCCCACTTTACCACTGATTTGCGTGTCATCTGCAAATTTGATGATGAGGTTTGTAATATTTTCATCTTTGTCATTAATGTATATGACAAAAAGGGATGGCCCCACTTTTTATGCTTGTATCACTCACCTTGTATCACACAAGGGAGATGTGTTCGAGGTTTTGAAGTGCATGGATGAATGGAATTAATTGTTCCACACCATATTGAACTTGGACCCAACTGTCAATTAGGTTAACCCATATATAGGATTCCAAAACTGTACAACCATGTTAGAACACTTGTTAGCATCATTTTTGGAAGAAAGTGCTCTTTTTAGGGGGACAGGCAGGCAGAGTGTATTTACCTGAATTTACTGGATTTTAGCTGAGAGCCACTAACACACTAATGGCCTCAACGAAGACAGGAAGCTGGCAGCTTGTCAAAGGTCCCGACATTTGCCATGATGATTTTTTCAAGCTGGACGTTAAAATTTAATGGAGTTTTGGCATGAACAGCTTCGGTGGGTAGTTGGTTCCAAGGGTTTATAACCCGGTAAGTGAAGAAAACATGTGTTTTCAGTCTTATATTGTGGCTTGTTGAGTTTGACACCATTGAGCCTTGTTTGTGTTACATCTGACCTTTTGAGAAAGTTATTTAGATCAACATCCTTCAAACTGTTAAGTATTTTAAATGTTTCGATGAGATCTGCCTCGCCATGCCTGGCTTGCAGTGTTAGCCCCGAGGCACTCGATCGTTCCTGGTACGAGAGTTTACTTAGCTTTGGAATGATTTTTGTCGCTTAGTGCTGTACTTTCTCCAGAGTAGCCATGTCCTGCTGAAGGTCTCCATGCTTGGATACAATAATCCAAGTTGAGGGCACACCAGAGGTTCATGCAGTTGAATCAACACCAACTTTTACTTGAATTCCTAGCGATTGGTTAGGTCTTTTTGGTACTGCTGCTCCCACCTGTTGTGCAACTTTCAGTGAATTTTGACTCGTGTCTTTTTCTTCATCTATCTACTGCAAGGTAATGTTATTAATTTGGTAGTTGTGACGTAGGTTGTTATGCCCCACATGCAAAGTCTTGCATTTCTTGAGATTAAAAAAGCATTTGCCAGTCTAATGACCTCTTGTCAAATTCATATACATAAGAATTTGTAAGAAGCCTTACCAACTGATCATAAGATCAGTTGCTAAGGCTTCAATATCATTTTCATTTCCCACTTTACCATAGATTTTGTCATTTGAAAATTTGATCATATAGTTTATACTCTCATCTGTCATTGATGTATATAACAAAAAAGGGTTGGCCCCATAATGGACCCCCTGTGGCACCCCACTCGCCACATTTCTCCAGCCAGATTCATTCCCATGACTGTCTGTTTTCTTTGTGGGTGGTAAATTTAAAAGGTCAGTTTAAAGTGGTCTCTCGTAACCTACCAGAGGACCCACAACAGAAAACGGGACAGTACGTCACCTTCGTCAGCCGCCTCCATTTTCTAGTACGACAATTTTTGGCCTTATGTAACGCCTACGATCGAAATGCGACGTTCTTTGTAGGAGGACAGGTTGGCCTACCCAATAAATGTGTAAGTGTATTACACATTATCTGACGTAACCTACAACCTTTCTCAAGGTAGTGTATACAATGTTCTGATTATACAGTGTTGTAGTCTGTATACAGTACCTCAGGATGCCTCCCACAACAGTTAACTAACTCCCGGGTACCTACCTACCTCCACTCTTTCTTTACACCACTAAACACGACTACAGGAAGGATTGGGCTACAGGAAGGATTGGGCTACAGGAAGGATTGGGTTACAGGAAGGATTGGGCTACAGGCAGGATTGGGCTACATCTCCAAATGTATATTTGCCAGATAATTTGGCACTAAAAACAAAACTCATATATTATTGTTTAGACTAAATCCGCTACTCATTACTTTCCTGAAGTTGTCGTATATACACTACAAAATCTGAGTGTAAATCACAAGACAATTAACACGTGATGAAAAATGTGACAGTGTCAGACCACGAAGGAAGAATTGAAAATGGAATTTCCTTAAATATTTTCATATTTAATAATAAATCTTCAAAAGGGTGTTTCAATTCTTCCTTCGAGGTCTGACACTGTCACTACAGAACATGAATGTATTTAAACGTTGCAACAATGAGTAATGAGAGCAATCATTATATGGATGGCGTAATAACAAGGGAGCATTAGCGCCTCTGGTGGTCAGATGCTTAACTGTATTAGAGGTTGACAGTTTAGATATTATGGTGAAGTAAGGGTGAGTGGCGCGTCTGGGAGTCCCACTTCTTAACGTGTGGCTCATTTGTCGACCAGCCGCCGCCTGGCAAGGGTCACGTTGATTACCAGTGTGCAAATAAATTTGTGTTGCAGATATCTTTCCTCTTCAGATCACTAGCCGAGAGCGCCAAACAGCAACAAAATGTTTCCACTCTCTTAAGGGTTGCGAAGCCTACAGTTGTCCTACTTCGCTAATTGTGGTATCATTGGAATCGCAATACAATTCTCGATACTGACATATGCATATAAATATAGATTCAATGTCGTAGCCCACCCAAAACAGTGTGGGAAGTGGCCGAAGTGTTACCCGCGGCGGCATATCGGCGAAACTCGCTTTGAAAAGTGAATATTCAATTCACTGTCCTGACATTATTTGTCGATGTATGTATTTCATTTTAGTACCAATGTGCTCGCAATACAATGTTCTATAAGAACATAAGTATTAAAGGTCACATAAGGATGCGTTCGACCGGCAACATATATAAAAACTACGTCGATTATACTCGTCGTGTCAATAATACAATTGTTTTACCACGATGATTCACTGCAATGTCGTTTTCTTTAATAAGCTGTTAGGCTATTAGAGAAAACGTAAATTTCATGGCAAACAATTGTAATCTATTCCCAAGATGATCGGATAAAAATGGATTTTATACAAATATTTTTGCTCGTGACTCCCAAGAGGGGCACGCGTGCGGTGTGATTAATAATATTGGTGACAACGACGGTCTGCAGGAATGCGCCAAAGTGTTTAAAAACTGCAGGGGGGGTTTGGGCAAAATATGACCCATCGTCGTTTTCAGTAATTGGCATATTTTCGGTATGAAAAGTCGTAATTTGAAACTGAAAATAGGTGCAGAGAGTCAGAATTCGGCTCAAAAATCACGCTCAGGAGTCAAATTTCCGACATTTCAGACATTTTGAAAACTGCAGGAAGGTTTGGGCAAAATATGACCCATCGCCGTTTTCAGTAATTGGCATATTTTCGGTATAAAAAGTCGTAATTTGAAACTGAAAATAGGTGCAGAGAGTAAGAATTCGGATAAAAAATCACGCTCAGGAGTCAAATTTCCGACATTTCAGACATTTTGAAAACTGCAGGGGGGTTTGGGCAAAATATGACCCATCGCCGTTTTCAGTAATTGGCATATTTTCGGTATGAAACGTCGTAATTTGAAACTGAAAATAGGTGCAGAGAGTCAGAATTCGGCTCAAAAATCACGCTCAGGAGTCAAATTTCCGACATTTCAGACATTTTGAAAACTGCAGGGGGGTTTGGGCAAAATATGACCCATAGCCGTTTTCAGTAATTGGCATATTTTCGGTATGAAACGTCGTAATTTGAAACTGAAAATAGGTGCAGAGAGTCAGAATTCGGCTCAAAAATCACGCTCAGGAGTCAAATTTCCGACATTTCAGACATTTTAATACACTTTCGCGCTCTTAGCGTTAAAAAAAAATCATACCCCAGATGCTTCGCGCGCCTATGCGGTAAGACCGAAAAAGTGTACACTCTTTTGACTGTCCTGACAATAATTGAAGGCGCACTTATTTAAATTTGGTATCACTGTGTTCGCAATAAAATTGTCTATAAGAACATATCTATAAAATGCCGCCAAAACATAAGGATTATCAACACCAAATAAAAAAAACTTCAGATCACTAGCCGAGAGCGCCAAACAGCAACAAAATGTTTCCACTCTCTTAAGGGTTGCGAAGCCTACAGTTGTCCTACTTCGCTAATTGTGGTATCATTGGAATCGCAATACAATTCTCGATACTGACATATGCATATAAATATAGATTCAATGTCGTAGCCCACCCAAAACAGTGTGGGAAGTGGCCGAAGTGTTACCCGCGGCGGCATATCGGCGAAACTCGCTTTGAAAAGTGTATATTCAATTCACTGTCCTGACATTATTTGTCGATGTATGTATTTCATTTTAGTACCAATGTGCTCGCAATACAATGTTCTATAAGAACATAAGTATTAAAGGTCACATAAGGATGCGTTCGACCGGCAACATATATAAAAACTACGTCGATTATACTCGTCGTGTCAATAATACAATTGTTTTACCACGATGATTCACTGCAA
The DNA here is from genome assembly GCF_040958095.1 of Procambarus clarkii. NCBI lineage: Eukaryota > Metazoa > Arthropoda > Malacostraca > Decapoda > Cambaridae > Procambarus > Procambarus clarkii. The sequence goes on along the minus strand of NC_091243.1, from coordinate 2,662,799 downwards.
TGTCGTTTTCTTTATTAAGCTGTTAGGAAATTAGAGAAAACGTAAATTTCATGGCAAACAATTGTAATCTATTCCCAAGATGATCGGATAAAAATGGATTTTATACAAATATTTTTGCTCGTGACTCCCAAGAGGGGCACGCGTGCGGTGTGATTAATAATATTGGTGACAACGACGGTCTGCAGGAATGCGCCAAAGTGTTTAAAAACTGCAGGGGGGGTTTGGGCAAAATATGACCCATCGTCGTTTTCAGTAATTGGCATATTTTCGGTATGAAAAGTCGTAATTTGAAACTGAAAATAGGTGCAGAGAGTCAGAATTCGGCTCAAAAATCACGCTCAGGAGTCAAATTTCCGACATTTCAGACATTTTGAAAACTGCAGGGGGGTTTGGGCAAAATATGACCCATCGCCGTTTTCAGTAATTGGCATATTTTCGGTATAAAAAGTCGAAATTTGAAACTGAAAATAGGTGCAGAGAGTAAGAATTCGGATAAAAAATCACGCTCAGGAGTCAAATTTCCGACATTTCAGACATTTTGAAAACTGCAGGGGGGTTTGGGCAAAATATGACCCATCGCCGTTTTCAGTAATTGGCATATTTTAGGTATGAAACGTCGTAATTTGAAACTGAAAATAGGTGCAGAGAGTCAGAATTCGGCTCAAAAATCACGCTCAGGAGTCAAATTTCAGACATTTTAAAAACTGCAGGGGGGTTTGGGCAAAATATGACCCATAGCCGTTTTCAGTAATTGGCATATTTTCGGTATGAAACGTCGTAATTTGAAACTGAAAATAGGTGCAGAGAGTCAGAATTCGGCTCAAAAATCACGCTCAGGAGTCAAATTTCCGACATTTCAGACATTTTGAAAACTACAGGGGGTTTGGGCAAAATATGACCCATAGCCGTTTTCAGTAATTGGCATATTTTCGGTATAAAAAGTCGTAATTTGAAACTGAAAATAGGTGCAGAGAGTCAGAATTCGGCTCAAAAATCACGCTCAGGAGTCAAATTTCCGACATTTCAGACATTTTAATACACTTTCGCGCTCTTGGCGTTCAATAAAAATCATACCCCAGATGCTTTTGGCGCTTTGCGCGCCTATGCGGTAAGACCGAAAAAGTGTACACTCTTTTGACTGTCCTGACAATTATTGAAAGCGCACGTATTTAAATTTGGTATCACTGTGTTCGCAATAAAATTGTCTATAAGAACATATCTATAAAATGCCGCCAAAGAGTAAGGATTATCAACACCAAATAAAAAACTATTCATATCACTAGCCGAGAGCGCCAAACAGCAACAAAATGTTTCCACTCTCTTAATGGTTGCGAAGCCTACATTTGTCCTACTACGCTAATTGTGGTATCATTTGAATCGCAATAAAATTCTCTACACGGACATATGCATATAAATATAGATTCAATGTCGTAGCCCACCCAAAACAGTGTGGGAAGTGACCGAAGTGATACCCGCGGCGGCATATTGGCGAAACAAGCTTTGAAAAGTGTATATTCAATTAACTGTCCTGACATTATTTGTCGATGTATGATATTTCATATTTGTACCAATGTGCTCGCAATAGAATGTTCTATAAGAACATAAGTATTAAAGGTCACATAATCATGCGTTCGACCGGCAACATATATAAAAACTACGTCGATTATACTCGTCGTGTCAATAATACAATTGTTTTACCACGATGATTCACTGCCTTGCCGTTTTCTTTATTAAGCTGTTCGGGTTTAGAAAAAACGTAAACTTCATGGCAAACATTTGTAAACTATTCCCATGTTGATCGGAATATAAATGGATTTTATACAAATATTTTTGCTCGTGACTCCCGAGAGGGGCACGCGTGCGGTGTGATTAATAATATTGGTGACAACGACGGTCTGCAGGAATGCGCCAAAGTGTTTAAAAACTGCAGGGGGTTTGGGCAAAATATGACCCATCGTCGTTTTCAGTAATTGGCATATTTTCGGTATGAAAAGTCGTAATTTGAAACTGAAAATAGGTGCAGAGAGTCAGAATTCGGCTCAAAAATCACGCTCAGGAGTCAAATTTCCGACATTTCAGACATTTTAAAAACTGCAGGGGGGTTTGGGCAAAATATGACCCATCGTCGTTTACAGTAATTGGCATATTTTCGGTATAAAACGTAATTTGAAACTGAAAATAGGTGCAGAGAGTCAGAATTCGGCTCAAAAATCACGCTCAGGAGTCAAATTTCCGACATTTCAGACATTTTAATACACTTTCGCGCTCATGGCATTAAAAAAAAAATCATACCCCAGATGCTTCGCGCGCCTTTGCAGTAAGACCGAAAAAGTGTACACTCTTTTGACTGTCCTGACAATAATTGAAAGCGCACGTATTTAAATTTGGTATCACTGTATTCGCAATAAAATTGTCTATAAGAACATATCTATAAAATTCCGCCAAACATAAGGATTATCAACACCAAATAAAAAAAACTTCAGATCACTAGCCGAGAGCGCCAAACAGCAACAAAATGTTTCCACTCTCTTAATGGTTGCGAAGCCTACATTTGTCCTATTTCGCTAATTGTGGTATCATTGGAATCGCAATAAAATTCTCTATACTGACATATGCATATAAATATAGATTCACTGTCGTAGCCTACCCAAAACAGTGTGGGAAGTGGCCGAAGTGTTACCCGCGGCGGCATATCGGCGAAACTCGCTTTGAAAAGTGTATATTCAATTCACTGTCCTGACATTATTTGTCGATGTATGTATTTCATTTTTATACCAATGTGCTCGCAATGGAATGTTCTATAAGAACATAAGTAATAAAGGTCACATAAAGATCCGTTCGACCGGCAACATATATAAAAACTACGTCGATTATACTCCTCGTGTCAATAATACAATTGTTTTACCACGATGATTCACTGCCACGCCGTTTTCTTTATTAAGCTGTTCGGATTTTAGAGAAAACGTAAATTTCAAGGCAAACATTTGTAATCTATTCCCAAGTTGATCGGATAATAAATGGATTTTATACAAATATTTTTGCTCGTGACTCCCAAGAGGGGCACGCGTGCGGTGTGATTAATAATATTGGTGACAACGACGGTCTGCAGGAATGCGCCAAAGTGTTTAAAAACTGCAGGGGGGGTTTGGGCAAAATATGACCCATCGTCGTTTTCAGTAATTGGCATATTTTCGGTATGAAAAGTCGTAATTTGAAACTGAAAATAGGTGCAGAGAGTCAGAATTCGGCTCAAAAATCACGCTCAGGAGTCAAATTTCCGACATTTCAGACATTTTGAAAACTGCAGGGGGGTTTGGGCAAAATATGACCCATCGCCGTTTTCAGTAATTGGCATATTTTCGGTATAAAAAGTCGTAATTTGAAACTGAAAATAGGTGCAGAGAGTAAGAATTCGGATAAAAAATCACGCTCAGGAGTCAAATTTCCGACATTTCAGACATTTTGAAAACTGCAGGGGGGTTTGGGCAAAATATGACCCATCGCCGTTTTCAGTAATTGGCATATTTTAGGTATGAAACGTCGTAATTTGAAACTGAAAATAGGTGCAGAGAGTCAGAATTCGGCTCAAAAATCACGCTCAGGAGTCAAATTTCAGACATTTTAAAAACTGCAGGGGGGTTTGGGCAAAATATGACCCATAGCCGTTTTCAGTAATTGGCATATTTTCGGTATGAAACGTCGTAATTTGAAACTGAAAATAGGTGCAGAGAGTCAGAATTCGGCTCAAAAATCACGCTCAGGAGTCAAATTTCCGACATTTCAGACATTTTGAAAACTACAGGGGGTTTGGGCAAAATATGACCCATAGCCGTTTTCAGTAATTGGCATATTTTCGGTATAAAAAGTCGTAATTTGAAACTGAAAATAGGTGCAGAGAGTCAGAATTCGGCTCAAAAATCACGCTCAGGAGTCAAATTTCCGACATTTCAGACATTTTAATACACTTTCGCGCTCTTGGCGTTCAATAAAAATCATACCCCAGATGCTTTTGGCGCTTTGCGCGCCTATGCGGTAAGACCGAAAAAGTGTACACTCTTTTGACTGTCCTGACAATTATTGAAAGCGCACGTATTTAAATTTGGTATCACTGTGTTCGCAATAAAATTGTCTATAAGAACATATCTATAAAATGCCGCCAAAGAGTAAGGATTATCAACACCAAATAAAAAACTATTCATATCACTAGCCGAGAGCGCCAAACAGCAACAAAATGTTTCCACTCTCTTAATGGTTGCGAAGCCTACATTTGTCCTACTACGCTAATTGTGGTATCATTTGAATCGCAATAAAATTCTCTACACGGACATATGCATATAAATATAGATTCAATGTCGTAGCCCACCCAAAACAGTGTGGGAAGTGACCGAAGTGATACCCGCGGCGGCATATCGGCGAAACAAGCTTTGAAAAGTGTATATTCAATTAACTGTCCTGACATTATTTGTCGATGTATGATATTTCATATTTGTACCAATGTGCTCGCAATAGAATGTTCTATAAGAACATAAGTATTAAAGGTCACATAATCATGCGTTCGACCGGCAACATATATAAAAACTACGTCGATTATACTCGTCGTGTCAATAATACAATTGTTTTACCACGATGATTCACTGCCTTGCCGTTTTCTTTATTAAGCTGTTCGGGTTTAGAAAAAACGTAAACTTCATGGCAAACATTTGTAAACTATTCCCATGTTGATCGGAATATAAATGGATTTTATACAAATATTTTTGCTCGTGACTCCCGAGAGGGGCACGCGTGCGGTGTGATTAATAATATTGGTGACAACGACGGTCTGCAGGAATGCGCCAAAGTGTTTAAAAACTGCAGGGGGTTTGGGCAAAATATGACCCATCGTCGTTTTCAGTAATTGGCATATTTTCGGTATGAAAAGTCGTAATTTGAAACTGAAAATAGGTGCAGAGAGTCAGAATTCGGCTCAAAAATCACGCTCAGGAGTCAAATTTCCGACATTTCAGACATTTTAAAAACTGCAGGGGGGTTTGGGCAAAATATGACCCATCGTCGTTTACAGTAATTGGCATATTTTCGGTATAAAACGTAATTTGAAACTGAAAATAGGTGCAGAGAGTCAGAATTCGGCTCAAAAATCACGCTCAGGAGTCAAATTTCCGACATTTCAGACATTTTAATACACTTTCGCGCTCATGGCATTAAAAAAAAAATCATACCCCAGATGCTTCGCGCGCCTTTGCAGTAAGACCGAAAAAGTGTACACTCTTTTGACTGTCCTGACAATAATTGAAGGCGCACGTATTTAAATTTGGTATCACTGTATTCGCAATAAAATTGTCTATAAGAACATATCTATAAAATTCCGCCAAACATAAGGATTATCAACACCAAATAAAAAAAACTTCAGATCACTAGCCGAGAGCGCCAAACAGCAACAAAATGTTTCCACTCTCTTAATGGTTGCGAAGCCTACATTTGTCCTATTTCGCTAATTGTGGTATCATTGGAATCGCAATAAAATTCTCTATACTGACATATGCATATAAATATAGATTCACTGTCGTAGCCTACCCAAAACAGTGTGGGAAGTGGCCGAAGTGTTACCCGCGGCGGCATATCGGCGAAACTCGCTTTGAAAAGTGTATATTCAATTCACTGTCCTGACATTATTTGTCGATGTATGTATTTCATTTTTATACCAATGTGCTCGCAATGGAATGTTCTATAAGAACATAAGTAATAAAGGTCACATAAAGATCCGTTCGACCGGCAACATATATAAAAACTACGTCGATTATACTCCTCGTGTCAATAATACAATTGTTTTACCACGAAGATTCACTGCCACGCCGTTTTCTTTATTAAGCTGTTCGGCTTTTAGAGAAAACGTAAATTTCAAGGCAAACATTTGTAATCTATTCCCAAGTTGATCGGATAATAAATGGATTTTATACAAATATTTTTGCTCGTGACTCCCGAGAGGGGCACGCGTGCGGTGTGATTAATAATATTGGTGACAACAACGGTCTGCAGGAATGCGCCAAAGTGTTTAAAAACTGCAGGGGGGTTTGGGCAAAATATGACCCATCGTCGTTTTCAGTAATTGGCATATTTTCGGTATGAAAAGTCGTAATTTGAAACTGAAAATAGGTGCAGAGAGTCAGAATTCGGCTCAAAAATCACGCTCAGGAGTCAAATTTCCGACATTTCAGACATTTTGAAAACTGCAGGGGGGTTTGGGCAAAATATGACCCATCGCCGTTTTCAGTAATTGGCATATTTTCGGTATAAAAAGTCGTAATTTGAAACTGAAAATAGGTGCAGAGAGTCAGAATTCGGTTAAAAAATCACGCTCAGGAGTCAAATTTCCGACATTTCAGACATTTTGAAAACTGCAGGGGGGTTTGGACAAAATATGACCCATCGCCGTTTACAGTAATTGGCATATTTTCGGTATGAAACGTCGTAATTTGAAACTGAAAATAGGTGCAGAGAGTCAGAATTCGGCTCAAAAATCACGCTCAGGAGTCAAATTTCCGACATTTCAGACATTTTAATACACTTTCGCGCTCTTGGTGTTCAATAAAAATCATACCCCAGATGCTTTTGGCGCTTTGCGCGCCTATGCGGTAAGACCGAAAAAGTGTACACTCTTTTGACTGTCCTGACAATTATTGAAAGCGCACGTATTTAAATTTGGTATCACTGTGTTCGCAATAAAATTGTCTATAAGAACATATCTATAAAATGCCGCCAAAGAGTAAGGATTATCAACACCAAATAAAAAACTATTCATATCACTAGCCGAGAGCGCCAAACAGCAACAAAATGTTTCCACTCTCTTAATGGTTGCGAAGCCTACATTTGTCCTACTACGCTAATTGTGGTATCATTTGAATCGCAATAAAATTCTCTACACGGACATATGCATATAAATATAGATTCAATGTCGTAGCCCACCCATAACAGTGTGGGAAGTGACCGAAGTGTTACCCGCGGCGGCATATCGGCGAAACAAGCTTTGAAAAGTGTATATTCAATTCACTGTCCTGACATTATTTGTCGATGTATGATATTTCATATTTGTACCAATGTGCTCGCAATAGAATGTTCTATAAGAACATAAGTATTAAAGGTCACATAATCATGCGTTCGACCGGCAACATATATAAAAACTACGTCGATTATACTCGTCGTGTCAATAATACAATTGTTTTACCACGATGATTCACTGCCTTGCCGTTTTCTTTATTAAGCTGTTCGGGTTTAGAAAAAACGTAAACTTTATGGCAAACATTTGTAAACTATTCCCATGTTGATCGGAATATAAATGGATTTTATACAAATATTTTTGCTCGTGACTCCCGAGAGGGGCACGCGTGCGGTGTGATTAATAATATTGGTGACAACGACGGTCTGCAGGAATGCGCCAAAGTGTTTAAAAACTGCAGGGGGTTTGGGCAAAATATGACCCATCGTCGTTTTCAGTAATTGGCATATTTTCGGTATGAAAAGTCGTAATTTGAAACTGAAAATAGGTGCAGAGAGTCAGAATTCGGCTCAAAAATCACGCTCAGGAGTCAAATTTCCGACATTTCAGACATTTTAATACACTTTCGCGCTCATGGCATTAAAAAAAAAATCATACCCCAGATGCTTCGCGCACCTTTGCAGTAAGACCGAAAAAGTGTACACTCTTTTGACTGTCCTGACAATAATTGAAGGCGCACGTATTTAAATTTGGTATCACTGTATTCGCAATAAAATTGTCTATAAGAACATATCTATAAAATGCCGCCAAACGTAACGATTATCAACACCAAATAAAAAAAACTTCAGATCACTAGCCGAGAGCGCCAAACAGCAACAAAATGTTTCCACTCGCTTAATGGTTGCGAAGCCTACATTTGTCCTATTTCGCTAATTGTGGTATCATTGGAATCGCAATAAAATTCTCTATACTGACATATGCATGTAAATATAGATTCACTGTCGTAGCCCACCTAAAACAGTGTGGGAAGTGGCCGAAGTGTTACCCGCGGCAGCATATTGGCGAAACTCGCTTTGAAAAGTGTATATTCAATTCACTGTCCTGACATTATTTGTTGATGTATGTATTTCATTTTTATACCAATGTGCTCGCAATAGAATGTTCTATAAGAACATAAGTAATAAAGGTCACATAAAGATCCGTTCGACCGGCAACATATATAAAAACTACGTCGATTATACTCCTCGTGTCAATAATACAATTGTTTTACCATGATGATTCACTGCCACGCCGTTTTCTTTATTAAGCTGTTCGGCTTTTAGAGAAAACGTAAATTTCATGGCAAACATTTGTAATCTATTCCCCAGTAGATCGGATAATAAATGGATTTTATACAAATATTTTTGCTCGTGACTCCCGAGAAGGGCACGCGTGCGGTGTGATTAATAATATTGGTGACAACGACGGTCTGCAGGAATGCGCCAAAGTGTTTAAAAACTGCAGGGGGGTTTGGGCAAAATATGACCCATCGTCGTTTTCAGTAATTGGCATATTTTCGGTATGAAAAGTCGTAATTTGAAACTGAAAATAGGTGCAGAGAGTCAGAATTCGGTTAAAAAATCACGCTCAGGAGTCAAATTTCCGACATTTCAGACATTTTGAAAACTGCAGGGGGGTTTGGGCAAAATATGACCCATCGCCGTTTTCAGTAATTAGCATATTTTCGGTATGAAAAGTCGTAATTTGAAACTGAAAATAGGTGCAGAGAGTCAGAATTCGGTTAAAAAATCACGCTCAGGAGTCAAATTTCCGACATTTCAGACATTTTGAAAACTGCAGGGGGGTTTGGACAAAATATGACCCATCGACGTTTACAGTAATTGGCATATTTTCGGTATGAAACGTCGTAATTTGAAACTGAAAATAGGTGCAGAGAGTCAGAATTCGGCTCAAAAATCACGCTCAGGAGTCAAATTTCCGACATTTCAGACATTTTAAAAACTGCAGGGGGGTTTGGGCAAAATATGACCCATCGCCGTTTTCAGTAATTGGCATATTTTCGGTATGAAACGTCGTAATTTGAAACTGAAAATAGGTGCAGAGAGTCAGAATTCGGCTCAAAAATCACGCTCAGGAGTCAAATTTCCGACATTTCAGACATTTTGAAAACTGCAGGGGGGTTTGGGCAAAATATGACCCATCGCCGTTTTCAGTAATTGGCATATTTTCGGTATAAAAAGTCGTAATTTGAAACTGAAAATAGGTGCAGAGAGTCAGAATTCGGCTCAAAAATCACGCTCAGGAGTCAAATTTCCGACATTTCAGACATTTTAATACACTTTCGCGCTCTTGGCGTTCAATAAAAATCATACCCCAGGTGCTTTTGGTGCTTTGCGCGCCTATGCGGTAAGACCGAAAAAGTGTACACTCTTTTGACTGTCCTGACAATTATTGAAAGCGCACGTATTTAAATTTGGTATCACTGTGTTCGCAATAAAATTGTCTATAAGAACATATCTATAAAATGCCGCCAAAGAGTAAGGATTATCAACACCAAATAAAAAACTATTCAGATCACTAGCCGAGAGCGCCAAACAGCAACAAAATGTTTCCACTCTCTTAATGGTTGCGAAGCCTACATTTGTCCTACTACGCTAATTGTGGTATCATTTGAATCGCAATAAAATTCTCTACACGGACATATGCATATAAATATAGATTCAATGTCGTAGCCCACCCAAAACAGTGTGGGAAGTGGCCGAAGTGTTACCCGCGGCGGCATATCGGCGAAACAAGCTTTGAAAAGTGTATATTCAATTCACTGTCCTGACATTATTTGTCGATGTATGTATTTCATTTTTATACCAATGTGCTTGCAATAGAATGTTCTATAAGAACATAAGTAATAAAGGTCACATAAAGATCCGTTCGACCGGCAACATATATAAAAACTACGTCGATTATACTCCTCGTGTCAATAATACAATTGTTTTACCACGATGATTCACTGCCACGCCGTTTTCTTTATTAAGCTGTTCGGCTTTTAGAGAAAACGTAAATTTCATGGCAAACATTTGTAATCTATTCCCAAGTTGATCGGATAATAAATGGATTTTATACAAATATTTTTGCTCGTGACTCCCGAGAGGGGCACGCGTGCGGTGTGATTAATAATATTTGTGAAAACGACGGTCTGCAGGAATGCGCCAAAGTGTTTAAAAACTGCAGGGGGGTTTGGGCAAAATATGACCCATCGTCGTTTTCAGTAATTGGCATATTTTCGGTATGAAAAGTCGTAATTTGAAACTGAAAATAGGTGCAGAGAGTCAGAATTCGGCTCAAAAATCACGCTCAGGAGTCAAATTTCCGACATTTCAGACATTTTGAAAACTGCAGGGGGGTTTGGGCAAAATATGACCCATCGCCGTTTTCAGTAATTGGCATATTTTCGGTATAAAAAGTCGTAATTTGAAACTGAAAATAGGTGCAGAGAGTCAGAATTCGGCTCAAAAATCACGCTCAGGAGTCAAATTTCCGACATTTCAGACATTTTAAAAACTGCAGGGGGGTTTGGTCAAAATATGACCCATCGTCGTTTACAGTAATTGGCATATTTTCGGTATAAAACGTCGTAATTTGAAACTGAAAATAGGTGCAGAGAGTCAGAATTCGGCTCAAAAATCGCGCTCAGGAGTCAAATTTCCGACATTTCAGACATTTTAATACACTTTCGCTCTCTTGGCGCTCAAAAAAAATCATACCCCAGATGCTTCGCGCGCCTATGCGGTAAGACCGAAAAAGTGTACACTCTTTTGACTGTCCTGACAATAATTGAAAGCGCACGTATTTAAATTTGGTATCACTGTGTTCGCAATAAAATTGTCTATAAGAACATATCTATAAAATGCCGCCAAACATAAGGATTATCAACACCAAATAAAAAAAACTTCAGATCACTAGCCGAGAGCGCCAAACAGCAGCAAAATGTTTCCACTCTCTTAAGGGTTGCGAAGCCTACAGTTGTCCTACTTCGCTAATTGTGGTATCATTGGAATTGCAATACAATTCTCTATACTGACATATGCATAAAAATATATATTCAATGTCGTAGCCCACCCAAAACAGTGTGGGAAGTGGCCGAAGTGTTACTCGCGGCGGCATATCGGCGAAACTCGCTTTGAAAAGTGTATATTCAATTCACTGTCCTGACATTATTTGTCGATGTATGTATTTCATTTTTGTACCAATGTGCTCGCAATACAATGTTCTAAAAGAACATAAGTATTAAAGGTCACATAAGGATGCGTTCGACCGGCAACATATATAAAAACTACGTCGATTATACTCGTCGTGTCAATAATACAATTGTTTTACCACGATGATTCACTTCCACGCCGTTTTCTTTAATAAGCTGCTCGGCTATTAGAAAAAACGTAAACTTCTTGGTAAACATATGTAAACTATTCCCATGTTGATCGGAATATAAATGGATTTTATACAAATATTTTTGCTCGTGACTCCCGAGAGGGGCACGCGTGCGGTGTGATTATTAATATTGGTGACAACGACGGTCTGCAGGAATGCGCCAAATTGTTTATAAACTGCAGGGGGTTTGGGCAAAATATGACCCATCGTCGTTTTCAGTAATTGGCATATTTTCGGTATGAAAAGTCGTAATTTGAAACTGAAAATAGGTGCAGAGAGTCAGAATTCGGCTCAAAAATCACGCTCAGGAGTCAAATTTCCGACATTTCAGACATTTTAAAAACTGCAGGGGGGTTTGGGCAAAATATGACCCATCGTCGTTTACAGTAATTGGCATATTTTCGGTATAAAAAGTCGTAATTTGAAACTGAAAATAGGTGCAGAGAGTCAGAATTCGGCTCAAAAATCACGCTCAGGAGTCAAATTTCCGACATTTCAGACATTTTAAAAACTGCAGGGGGGTTTGGTCAAAATATGACCCATCGTCGTTTACAGTAATTGGCATATTTTCGGTATAAAACGTCGTAATTTGAAACTGAAAATAGGTGCAGAGAGTCAGAATTCGGCTCAAAAATCGCGCTCAGGAGTCAAATTTCCGACATTTCAGACATTTTAATACACTTTCGCTCTCTTGGCGCTCAAAAAAAATCATACCCCAGATGCTTCGCGCGCCTATGCGGTAAGACCGAAAAAGTGTACACTCTTTTGACTGTCCTGACAATTATTGAAAGCGCACGTATTTAAATTTGGTATCACTGTGTTCGCAATAAAATTGTCTATAAGAACATATCTATAAAATGCCGCCAAAGAGTAAGGATTATCAACACCAAATAAAAAACTATTCATATCACTAGCCGAGAGCGCCAAACAGCAACAAAATGTTTCCACTCTCTTAATGGTTGCGAAGCCTACATTTGTCCTACTACGCTAATTGTGGTATCATTTGAATCGCAATAAAATTCTCTACACGGACATATGCATATAAATATAGATTCAATGTCGTAGCCTACCCAAAACAGTGTGGGAAGTGACCGAAGTGTTACCCGCGGCGGCATATCGGCGAAACAAGCTTTGAAAAGTGTATATTCAATTCACTGTCCTGACATTATTTGTCGATGTATGATATTTCATATTTGTACCAATGTGCTCGCAATAGAATGTTCTATAAGAACATAAGTATTAAAGGTCACATAATCATGCGTTCGACCGGCAACATATATAAAAACTACGTCGATTATACTCGTCGTGTCAATAATACAATTGTTTTACCACGATGATTCACTGCCTTGCCGTTTTCTTTAAAAAGCTGTTTGGGTTTAGAAAAAACGTAAACTTCATGGCAAACATTTGTAAACTATTCCCATGTTGATCGGAATATAAATGGATTTTATACAAATATTTTTGCTCGTGACTCCCGAGAGGGGCTCGCGTGCGGTGTGATTAATAATATTGGTGACAACGACGGTCTGCAGGAATGCGCCAAAGTGTTTATAAACTGCAGGGGGTTTGGGCAAAATATGACCCATCGTCGTTTTCAGTAATTGGCATATTTTCGGTATGAAAAGTCGTAATTTGAAACTGAAAATAGGTGCAGAGAGTCAGAATTCGGCTCAAAAATCACGCTCAGGAGTCAAATTTCCGACATTTCAGACATTTTAAAAACTGCAGGGGGGTTTGGGCAAAATATGACCCATCGTCGTTTACAGTAATTGGCATATTTTCGGTATAAAACGTAATTTGAAACTGAAAATAGGTGCAGAGAGTCAGAATTCGGCTCAAAAATCACGCTCAGGAGTCAAATTTCCGACATTTCAGATATTTTAATACACTTTCGCGCTCATGGCATTAAAAAAAAATCATACCCCAGATGCTTCGTGCGCCTTTGCAGTAAGACCGAAAAAGTGTACACTCTTTTGACTGTCCTGACAATAATTGAAGGCGCACGTATTTATATTTGGTATCACTGTATTCGCATTAAAATTGTCTATAAGAACATATCTATAAAATGCCGCCAAACATAACGATTATCAACACCAAATAAAAAAAACTTCAGATCACTAGCCAAGAGCGCCAAACAGCAACAAAATGTTTCCACTCGCTTAATGGTTGCGAAGCCTACATTTGTCCTATTTCGCTAATTGTGGTATCATTGGAATCGCAATAAAATTCTCTATACTGACATATGCATATAAATATAGATTCACTGTCGTAGCCCACCCAAAACAGTGTGGGAAGTGGCCGAAGTGTTACCCGCGGCAGCATATCGGCGAAACTCGCTTTGAAAAGTGTATATTCAATTCACTGTCCTGACATTATTTGTTGATGTATGTATTTCATTTTTATACCAATGTGCTCGCAATAGAATGTTCTATAAGAACATAAGTAATAAAGGTCACATAAAGATCCGTTCGACCGGCAACATATATAAAAACTACGTCGATTATACTCCTCGTGTCAATAATACAATTGTTTTACCATGATGATTCACTGCCACGCCGTTTTCTTTATTAAGCTGTTCGGCTTTTAGAGAAAACGTAAATTTCATGGCAAACATTTGTAATCTATTCCCAAGTTGATCGGATAATAAATGGATTTTATACAAATATTTTTGCTCGTGACTCCCGAGAGGGGCACGCGTGCGGTGTCATTAATAATATTGGTGACAACGACGGTCTGCAGGAATGCGCCAAAGTGTTTAAAAACTGCAGGGGGGTTTGGGCAAAATATGACCCATCGTCGTTTTCAGTAATTGGCATATTTTCGGTATGAAAAGTCGTAATTTGAAACTGAAAATAGGTGCAGAGAGTCAGAATTCGGTTAAAAAATCACGCTCAGGAGTCAAATTTCCGACATTTCAGACATTTTGAGAACTGCAGGGGATTTTGGGCAAAATATGACCCATCGCCGTTTTCAGTAATTAGCATATTTTCGGTATGAAAAGTCGTAATTTGAAACTGAAAATAGGTGCAGAGAGTCAGAATTCGGTTAAAAAATCACGCTCAGGAGTCAAATTTCCGACATTTTAGACATTTTGAAAACTGCAGGGGGGTTTGGACAAAATATGACCCATCGACGTTTACAGTAATTGGCATATTTTCGGTATGAAACGTCGTAATTTGAAACTGAAAATAGGTGCAGAGAGTCAGAATTCGGCTCAAAAATCACGCTCAGGAGTCAAATTTCCGACATTTCAGACATTTTAAAAACTGCAGGGGGGTTTGGGCAAAATATGACCCATCGCCGTTTTCAGTAATTGGCATATTTTCGGTATGAAACGTCGTAATTTGAAACTGAAAATAGGTGCAGAGAGTCAGAATTCGGCTCAAAAATCACGCTCAGGAGTCAAATTTCCGACATTTCAGACATTTTGAAAACTGCAGGGGGGTTTGGGCAAAATATGACCCATCGCCGTTTTCAGTAATTGGCATATTTTCGGTATAAAAAGTCGTAATTTGAAACTGAAAATAGGTGCAGAGAGTCAGAATTCGGCTCAAAAATCACGCTCAGGAGTCAAATTTCCGACATTTCAGACATTTTAATACACTTTCGCGCTCTTGGCGTTCAATAAAAATCATACCCCAGATGCTTTTGGCGCTTTGCGCGCCTATGCGGTAAGACCGAAAAAGTGTACACTCTTTTGACTGTCCTGACAATTATTGAAAGCGCACGTATTTAAATTTGGTATCACTGTGTTCGCAATAAAATTGTCTATAAGAACATATCTATAAAATGCCGCCAAAGAGTAAGGATTATCAACACCAAATAAAAAACTATTCAGATCACTAGCCTAGAGCGCCAAACAGCAACAAAATGTTTCCACTCTCTTAATGGTTGCGAAGCCTACATTTGTTCTACTACGCTAATTGTGGTATCATTTGAATCGCAATAAAATTCTCTACACGGACATATGCATATAAATATAGATTCAATGTCGTAGCCCACCCAAAACAGTGTGGGAAGTGGCCGAAGTGTTACCCGCGGCGGCATATCGGCGAAACAAGCTTTGAAAAGTGTATATTCAATTCACTGTCCTGACATTATTTGTCGATGTATGTATTTCATTTTTATACCAATGTGCTTGCAATAGAATGTTCTATAAGAACATAAGTAATAAAGGTCACATAAAGATCCGTTCGACCGGCAACATATATAAAAACTACGTCGATTATACTCCTCGTGTCAATAATACAATTGTTTTACCACGATGATTCACTGCCACGCCGTTTTCTTTATTAAGCTGTTCGGCTTTTAGAGAAAACGTAAATTCCATGGCAAACATTTGTAATCTATTCCCAAGTTGATCGGATAATAAATGGATTTTATACAAATATTTTTGCTGGTGACTCCCGAGAGGGGCACGCGTGCGGTGTGATTAATAATATTTGTGACAACGACGGTCTGCAGGAATGCGCCAAAGTGTTTAAAAACTGCAGGGGGGTTTGGGCAAAATGTGACCCATCGTCGTTTTCAGTAATTGGCATATTTTCGGTATGAAACGTCGTAATTTGAAACTGAAAATAGGTGCAGAGAGTCGGAATTCGGCTCAAAAATCACGCTCAGGAGTCAAATTTCCGACATTTCAGACATTTTGAAAACTGCAGGGGGGTTTGGGCAAAATATGACCCATCGCCGTTTTCAGTAATTGGCATATTTTCGGTATAAAAAGTCGTAATTTGAAACTGAAAATAGGTGCAGAGAGTCAGAATTCGGCTCAAAAATCACGCTCAGGAGTCAAATTTCCGACATTTCAGACATTTTAAAAACTGCAGGGGGGTTTGGTCAAAATATGACCCATCGTCGTTTAAAGTAATTGGCATATTTTCGGTATAAAACGTCGTAATTTGAAACTGAAAATAGGTGCAGAGAGTCAGCATTCGGCTCAAAAATCGCGCTCAGGAGTCAAATTTCCGACATTTCAGACATTTTAATACACTTTCGCTCTCTTGGCGCTCAAAAAAAATCATACCCCAGATGCTTCGCGCGCCTATGCGGTAAGACCGAAAAAGTGTACACTCTTTTGACTGTCCTGACAATAATTGAAAGCGCACGTATTTAAATTTGGTATCACTGTGTTCGCAATAAAATTGTCTATAAGAACATATCTATAAAATGCCGCCAAACATAAGGATTATCAACACCAAATAAAAAAAACTTCAGATCACTAGCCGAGAGCGCCAAACAGCAGCAAAATGTTTCCACTCTCTTAAGGGTTGCGAAGCCTACAGTTGTCCTACTTCGCTAATTGTGGTATCATTGGAATTGCAATACAATTCTCTATACTGACATATGCATAAAAATATATATTCAATGTCGTAGCCCACCCAAAACAGTGTGGGAAGTGGCCGAAGTGTTACCCGCGGCGGCATATCGGCGAAACTCGCTTTGAAAAGTGTATATTCAATTCACTGTCCTGACATTATTTGTCGATGTATGTATTTCATTTTTGTACCAATGTGCTCGCAATACAATGTTCTAAAAGAACATAAGTATTAAAGGTCACATAAGGATGCGTTCGACCGGCAACATATATAAAAACTACGTCGATTATACTCGTCGTGTCAATAATACAATTGTTTTACCACGATGATTCACTTCCACGCCGTTTTCTTTATTAAGCTGCTCGGCTATTAGAAAAAACGTAAACTTCTTGGTAAACATATGTAAACTATTCCCATGTTGATCGGAATATAAATGGATTTTATACAAATATTTTTGCTCGTGACTCCCGAGAGGGGCACGCGTGCGGTGTGATTAATAATATTGGTGACAACGACGGTCTGCAGGAATGCGCCAAAGTGTTTATAAACTGCAGGGGGTTTGGGCAAAATATGACCCATCGTCGTTTTCAGTAATTGGCATATTTTCGGTATGAAAAGTCGTAATTTGAAACTGAAAATAGGTGCAGAGAGTCAGAATTCGGCTCAAAAATCACGCTCAGGAGTCAAATTTCCGACATTTCAGACATTTTAAAAACTGCAGGGGGGTTTGGGCAAAATATGACCCATCGTCGTTTACAGTAATTGGCATATTTTCGGTATAAAACGTAATTTGAAACTGAAAATAGGTGCAGAGAGTCAGAATTCGGCTCAAAAATCACGCTCAGGAGTCAAATTTCCGACATTTCAGACATTTTAATACACTTTCGCGCTCTTGGCATTAAAAAAAAATCATACCCCAGATGCTTCGCGCGCCTTTGCAGTAAGACCGAAAAAGTGTACACTCTTTTGACTGTCCTGACAATAATTGAAGGCGCACGTATTTAAATTTGGTATCACTTTATTCGCAATAAAATTGTCTATAAGAACATATCTATAAAATGCCGCCAAACATAAGGATTATCAACACCAAATAAAAAAAACTTCAGATCACTAGCCGAGAGCGCCAAACAACAACAAAATGTTTCCACTCTCTTAATGGTTGCGAAGCCTACATTTGTCCTATTTCGCTAATTGTGGTATCATTGGAATCGCAATAAAATTCTCTATACTGACATATGCATATAAATATAGATTCACTGTCGTAGCCCACCCAAAACAGTGTGGGAAGTGGCCGAAGTGTTACCCGCGGCGGCATATCGGCGAAACTCGCTTTGAAAAGTGTATATTCAATTCACTGTCCTGACATTATTTGTTGATGTATGTATTTCATTTTTATACCAATGTGCTCGCAATAGAATGTTTTTCTATTCATTCATTCGCCAGCTGCGAATGAATTCGCAGCTGGCGGGCAAAAATCGCGATTTTCGCTGCTACCGGACAAAAATAGCGCTGTTTTCGCCGCCAGCGGCCAAAAATCGGGCGATTTTAGCCGCTAACGGCCGAAAACCGCGCGATTTTTGCCGCTAACGGCCGAAAACCGCGCTATTTTCGACGCTAGCGGCCAGAAACCATGCGATTTTTGCAGCTGGCGGGCAAAAATAGCGCGATTTTCGCCGCTACCGGCCAAAAACGGGCGCGATTTTCGCCGCTAGCGGGCAGAAACTATGCGATTTTTCAGCTGGCGGGCAAAAATAGAGCGATTTTCGCCGCTACCGGCCAAAAACAACGCGATTTTCACCGCTAGCGGCCAAAAACCATGCGATTTTCGCAGCTGGCGGGCAAAAATCGTGATTTTCACCGCTACCGGCCAAAAATAGCGCGATTTTCGCCACTAGCGGCCAAAAACCGTGCGATTTTCGCCTCTAGCGACCAAAATTCGGGCGATTTTCGCCTCTAACGGCCGAAAACCGCGCGATTTTTGCCGCTAACGGCCGAAAACCGTGCTATTTTCGACGCTAGCGGCCAGAAACCGTGCGATTTTTGCAGCTGGCGGGCAAAAATCGCGCGAATTATGCCGCTACCTGCCAAAAATCGACCGATTTTCGCCGTTAGCGGCTAAAAAAGGGGCTATTTTCGCCGCTAGTGGCCAAAAATGGGGCGATTTTCGCCGCTAGCGGCCAAAAATCGTGCAAATTTCGCCGCTAGCGGAAAAAAATCGTGCAAATTTCGCCGCTAGCGGCCAAAAATCGTGCAAATTTCGCCGCTAGCGGCCAAAAATCGTGCAAATTTCGCCGCTAGCGGCCAAAAATCGTGCGAATTTCGCCGCTAGCGGCCAAAAATTGCGCAATTTTCGCCGCTAGCGGCCAAAAACCATGCGATTTTAGCAGTTGGCGGGCAAAAATAGCGCTATTTTCGCCACTACCGACAAAAACCGCGCGATTTTCGCAGCTGGCGGGCAAAAATCGCGATTTTCGCCGCTACCGGCCAAAAATAGCGTAATTTTTGCCGCTACCGGCCAAAAACCGCGCGATTTTCGCCGCTAGCGGCCAAAAACCATGCGATTTTCGCAGCTGGCGGGCAAAAATAGCGCTATTTTCGCCGCTACCGGCCAAAAACCGCGCGATTTTCGCCGCTAGCGGCCAAAAACTATGCGATTTTCGCAGCTGGCGGGCAAAAATCGCGATTTTCGCCGCTACCGGCCAAAAATAGCACGATTTTCGCCGCTACCGGCCAAAAACCGCGCGATTTTCGCCGCTACTGGCCAAAAACCAAGCGATTTTCGCAGCTGGCGGGGAAAAATCGCGATTTTCGCCGCTACCGGCAAAAATAGCGCGATTTTCGTCGCTACCGGCCAAAAACCGCGCGATTTTCGCCGCTACCGACCAAAAACCATGCGCTTTTCGCAGCTGGCGGGCAAAAATCGCGATTTTCGCCGCTACCGGCCAAAAATAGCGCGATTTTCGCCGCTACTATCCAAAAACCGCTCGATTTTCGCCGCTACTGGCCAAAAACCATGCGATTTTCGCCGCTCGCGGGCAAAAATCGCGATTTTCGCCGCTACCGGCCAAAAACAGCTCGATTTTCGACGTTATTGGCCAAAAACCATGCGATTTTCGCAGCTGGCAGGAAAAAATCGCGATTTTCGCCGCTACCGGCCAAAAATAGCGCGATTTTTGCCGCTAGCGGCCAAAAATCGGGCTATTTTTGCCGCTAACGGCCGAAAACCGCGCTATTTTGCGCAAAAACCATGCGATTCTTGCAGCTGGCGGGCAAAAATCCCGATTTTCGCACCTACCGGCCAAAAATTGCGCGATTTTCGCCGCTACCGGCCAAAAACCGCTCGATTTTCGCCGCTACCGGCCAAAAACCATGCGATTCTCGCAGCTGGCGGGCAAAAATCGCGATTTTCGCCGCTACCGGCCAAAAATAGCGCGATTTTCGCAGCTACTATCCAAAA
This sequence comes from Procambarus clarkii, assembly GCF_040958095.1. Lineage (NCBI taxonomy): Eukaryota > Metazoa > Arthropoda > Malacostraca > Decapoda > Cambaridae > Procambarus > Procambarus clarkii. The sequence continues at coordinate 2,642,608 of NC_091243.1, read as the reverse complement.
ACCGCTCGATTTTCGCCGCTACCGGCCAAAAACCATGCGATTTTGGCCGCTGGCGGGCAAAAATCGCGATTTTCGCCGCTACCGGCAAAAAATAGCGCGATTTTCACCGCTACCGGCCAAAAACCGCGCGATTTTCGCCGCTACCGGCCAAAAACCGCGCGATTTTCGCCGCTACCAGCCAAAAACCATGCGATTTTCGCAGCTGGCGGGCAAAAATCGCGATTTTCGCCGCTACCGGTCAAAAATAGCGCGATTTTCGCCGATACCGGCCAAAAACCGCGCGATTTTCGCCGCTACCGGCCAAAAACCATGCGATGTTCGCAGCTGGCGGGTAAAAATCGCGATTTTCGCCGCTAGCGGCCAAAAATCGGGCTATTTTTGCCGCTAACGGCCGAAAACCGCGCTATTTTGCGCAAAAACCATGCGATTTTCGCAGCTGGCGGACAAAAAACGCGATTTTCGCCGCTACCGGCCAAAAACCATGCGATTTTTGCCGCTAACGGCCGAAAACCACGCTATTTTGCGCAAACCCCAAGCGGTTTTTGCAGCGTGTGGGCAAAAATCGCAATTTTCGCCGCTACCGGCCAAAAATAGCCCGATTTTCGCCGCTACCGGCCAAAAACCGCGCGATTTTCGCCGCTACTGGCCAAAAACCAAGCGATTTTCGCAACTGGCGGGGAAAAATCGCGATTTTCGCCGCTACCGGCCAAAAATAGCGCGATTTTCGCCGCTACTGGCCAAAAACCGCGCGATTTTCGCCGCTACCGACCAAAAACCATGCGATTTTCGCAGCTGGCGGACAAAAATCGCGATTTTCGCCACTACCGGCCAAAAATAGCGCGATTTTCGCCGCTACCGGCCAAAAACAGCTCGATTTCCGCCGCTACCGGCCAAAAACCATGCGATTTTCGCAGCTTGCGGGAAAAAATCGTGATTTTCGCCGCTACCGGCCAAAAATAGCGCGATTTTCGCCGCTACCGGCCAAAAACCGCGCGATTTTCGCCGCTACTGGCCAAAAATAGCCCGATTTTCGCCGCTACCGGCCAAATACCGCGCGATTTTCGCCGCTACTGGCCAAAAACCAAGCGATTTTCGCAGCTGGCGGGGAAAAATCGCGATTTTCGCCGCTACCGGCCAAAAATAGCGCGATTTTCGTCGCTACCGGCCAAAAACCGCGCGATTTTCGCCGCTACCGACCAAAAACCATGCGCTTTTCGCAGCTGGCGGGCAAAAATCGCGATTTTCGCCGCTACCGGCCAAAAATAGCGCGATTTTCGCCGCTACTATCCAAAAACCGCTCGATTTTCGCCGCTACTGGCCAAAAACCATGCGATTTTCGCCGCTGGCGGGCAAAAATCGCGATTTTCGCCGCTGGCGGGCAAAAATCGCGATTTTCGCCGCTACCGGCCAAAAACAGCTCGATTTTCGACGTTATTGGCCAAAAACCATGCGGTTTTCGCAGCTGGCAGGAAAAAATCGCGATTTTCGCTGCTACCGGCCAAAAATAGCGCGATTTTTGCCGCTAGCGGCCAAAAATCGGGCTATTTTTGCCGCTAACGGCCGAAAACCGCGCTATTTTGCGCAAAAACCATGCGATTCTTGCAGCTGGCGGGCAAAAATCCCGATTTTCGCCGCTACCGGCCAAAAATAGCGCGATTTTCGCCGCTACCGGCCAAAAACCGCTCGATTTTCGCCGCTACCGGCCAAAAACCATGCGATTTTCGCAGCTGGCGGGCAAAAATCGCGATTTTCGCCGCTACCGGCCAAAAATAGCGCGATTTTCGCAGCTACTATTAAAAAACCGCTCGATTTTGGCCGCTACCGGCCAAAAACCATGCGATTTTGGCCGCTGGCGGGCAAAAATCGCGATTTTCGCCGCTACCGGCAAAAAAAAGCGCGATTTTCACCGCTACCGGCCAAAAACCGCGCGATTTTCGCCGCTACCGGCCAAAAACCACGCGATTTTCGCCGCTACCAGCCAAAAACCATGCGATTTTCGCAGCTGGCGGGCAAAAATCGCGATTTTCGCCGCTACCGGTCAAAAATAGCGCGATTTTCGCCGATACCGGCCAAAAACCATGCGATGTTCGCAGCTGGCGGCCAAAAATCGGGCTATTTTTGCCACTAACGGCCGAAAACCGCGCTATTTTGCACAAAAACCATGCGATTTTCGCAGCTGGCAGACAAAAATCGCGATTTTCGCCGCTACCGGCCAAAAATAGCGCGATTTTCTGCGCTACCGGCCAAAAACAGCTCGATTTTCGCCGCTACCGGCCAAAAACCATGCGATTTTCGCAGCTGGCGGGAAAAAATCGCGATTTTCGCCGCTACCGGCCAAAAATAGCGCGATTTTCGCCGCTAAAGGCCAAAAACCAAGCGATTTTCGCCGCTACTGGCCAAAAACCAAGCGATTTTCGCAGCTGGCGGGGAAAAATCGCGATTTTCGCCGCTACCGGCCAAAAATAGCGCGATTTTCGCCGCTACTGGCCAAAAACCGCTCGATTTTCGCCGCTACCGGCCTAAAACCATGCGATTTTCGCAGCTGGAGGGCAAAAATCGCGATTTTCGCCGATACCAGCCAAAAATAGCGCGATTTTTGCCGCTACTGGCCAAAAACCGCGCGATTTTCGCCGCTACCAGCTAAAAACCATGCGATTTTCGCAGCTGGCGGGCAAAAATCGCGATTTTCGCCGCTACAGGCCAAAAATAGCGCGATTTTCGCCGCTACCGGCCAAAAACCGCGCGATTTTCGCCGCTACCGGCCAAAAACCGCGCGATTTTCGCCGCTACCGGCCAAAAACCATGCGATGTTCGCAGCTGGCGGGTAAAAATCGCGATTTTTGCAGCTAGCGGCCAAAAATCGGGCTATTTTTGCCGCTAACGGCCGAAAACCGCGCTATTTTGCGCAAAAACCATGCGATTTTCGCAGCTGGCGGGCAAAAATTGCGATTTTCGCCGCTACCGGCCAAAAATAGCGCGATTTTCGCCGCTACTGGCCAAAAACCGCTCGATTTTCGCCGCTACCGGCCAAAAACCATGCGATTTTCGCAGCTGGACGGCAAAAATCGCGATTTTCGCCGATACCAGCCAAAAATAGCGCGATTTTTGCCGCTACCGGCCAAAAACCGCGCGATTTTCGCCGCTTCCTGCCAAACACGATGCGATTTTCGCAGCTGGCGGGCAAAAATCGCGATTTTCGCCGCTACCGGCCAAAAATAGCGCGATTTTCGCTGCTACCGGCCAAAAACCGCGCGATTTTCGCCGCTACCGGCCAAAAACCATGCGATGTTCGCAGCTAACGGCAAAAATCGCGATTTTTGCCGTTAGCGGCCAAAAATCGGGCTATTTTTGCCGCTAACGGCCGAAAACCGCGCTATTTTGCGCAAAAACCATGCGATTTTCGCAGCTGGCGGACAAAAATCGCGATTTTCGCCGCTACCGGCCAAAAACCGCGCGATTTTCGCCGCTACTGGCCAAAAATAGCGCGATTTTCGCCGCTACCGGCCAAAAACCGCGCGATTTTCGCCGCTACTGGCCAAAAACCAAGCGATTTTCGCAGCTGGCGGGGAAAAATCGCGATTTTCGCCGCTACCGGCCAAAAATAGCGCGATTTTCGTCGCTACCGGCCAAAAACCGCGCGATTTTCGCCGCTACCGACCAAAAACCATGCGCTTTTCGCAGCTGGCGGGCAAAAATCGCGATTTTCGCCGCTACCGGCCAAAAATAGCGCGATTTTCGCCGCTACTATCCAAAAACCGCTCGATTTTCGCCGCTACTGGCCAAAAACCATGCGATTTTCGCCGCTGGCGGGCAAAAATCGCGATTTTCGCCGCTGGCGGGCAAAAATCGCGATTTTCGCCGCTACCGGCCAAAAACAGCTCGATTTTCGACGTTATTGGCCAAAAACCATGCGGTTTTCGCAGCTGGCAGGAAAAAATCGCGATTTTCGCTGCTACCGGCCAAAAATAGCGCGATTTTTGCCGCTAGCGGCCAAAAATCGGGCTATTTTTGCCGCTAACGGCCGAAAACCGCGCTATTTTGCGCAAAAACCATGCGATTCTTGCAGCTGGCGGGCAAAAATCCCGATTTTCGCCGCTACCGGCCAAAAATAGCGCGATTTTCGCCGCTACCGGCCAAAAACCGCTCGATTTTCGCCGCTACCGGCCAAAAACCATGCGATTTTCGCAGCTGGCGGGCAAAAATCGCGATTTTCGCCGCTACCGGCCAAAAATAGCGCGATTTTCGCAGCTACTATTAAAAAACCGCTCGATTTTCGCCGCTACCGGCCAAAAACCATGCGATTTTGGCCGCTGGCGGGCAAAAATCGCGATTTTCGCCGCTACCGGCCAAAAATAGCGCGATTTTCACCGCTACCGGCCAAAAACCGCGCGATTTTCGCCGCTACCGGCCAAAAACCGCGCGATTTTCGCCGCTACCAGCCAAAAACCATGCGATTTTCGCAGCTGGCGGGCAAAAATCGCGATTTTCGCCGCTACCGGTCAAAAATAGCGCGATTTTCGCCGATACCGGCCAAAAACCGCGCGATTTTCGCCGCTACCGGCCAAAAACCATGCGATGTTCGCAGCTGGCGGGTAAAAATCGCGATTTTTGCCGCTAGCGGCCAAAAATCGGGCTATTTTTGCCACTAACGGCCGAAAACCGCGCTATTTTGCACAAAAACCATGCGATTTTCGCAGCTGGCGGACAAAAATCGCGATTTTCGCCGCTACCGGCCAAAAATAGCGCGATTTTCTGCGCTACCGGCCAAAAACAGCTCGATTTTCGCCGCTACCGGCCAAAAACCATGCGATTTTCGCAGCTGGCGGGAAAAAATCGCGATTTTCGCCGCTACCGGCCAAAAATAGCGCGATTTTCGCCGCTAAAGGCCAAAAACCAAGCGATTTTCGCCGCTACTGGCCAAAAACCAAGCGATTTTCGCAGCTGGCGGGGAAAAATCGCGATTTTCGCCGCTACCGGCCAAAAATAGCGCGATTTTCGCCGCTACTGGCCAAAAACCGCTCGATTTTCGCCGCTACCCGCCTAAAACCATGCGATTTTCGCAGCTGGAGGGCAAAAATCGCGATTTTCACCGATACCAGCCAAAAATAGCGCGATTTTTGCCGCTACTGGCCAAAAACCAAGCGATTTTCGCAGCTGGCGGGGAAAAATCGCGATTTTCGCCGCTACCGGCAAAAATAGCGCGATTTTCGTCGCTACCGGCCAAAAACCGCGCGATTTTCGCCGCTACCGACCAAAAACCATGCGCTTTTCGCAGCTGGCGGGCAAAAATCGCGATTTTCGCCGCTACCGGCCAAAAATAGCGCGATTTTCGCCGCTACTATCCAAAAATCGCTCGATTTTCGCCGCTACTGGCCAAAAACCATGCGATTTTCGCCGCTCGCGGGCAAAAATCGCGATTTTCGCCGCTACCGGCCAAAAACAGCTCGATTTTCGACGTTATTGGCCAAAAACCATGCGATTTTCGCAGCTGGCAGGAAAAAATCGCGATTTTCGCCGCTACCGGCCAAAAATAGCGCGATTTTTGCCGCTAGCAGCCAAAAATCGGGCTATTTTTGCCGCTAACGGCCGAAAACCGCGCTATTTTGCGCAAAAACCATGCGATTCTTGCAGCTGGCGGGCAAAAATCCCGATTTTCGCACCTACCGGCCAAAAATTGCGCGATTTTCGCCGCTACCGGCCAAAAACCGCTCGATTTTCGCCGCTACCGGCCAAAAACTATGCGATTTTCGCAGCTGGCGGGCAAAAATCGCGATTTTCGCCGCTACCGGCCAAAAATAGCGCGATTTTCGCAGCTACTATCCAAAAACCGCTCGATTTTCGCCGCTACCGGCCAAAAACCATGCGATTTTGGCCGCTGGCGGGCAAAAATCGCGATTTTCGCCGCTACCGGCAAAAATAGCGCGATTTTCACCGCTACCGGCCAAAAACCGCGCGATTTTCGCCGCTACCGGCCAAAAACCGCGCGATTTTCGCCGCTACCAGCCAAAAACCATGCGATTTTCGCAGCTGGCGGGCAAAAATCGCGATTTTCGCCGCTACCGGTCAAAAATAGCGCGATTTTCGCCGATACCGGCCAAAAACCGCGCGATTTTCGCCGCTACCGGCCAAAAACCATGCGATGTTCGCAGCTGGCGGGTAAAAATCGCGATTTTTGCCGCTAGCGGCCAAAAATCGGGCTATTTTTGCCGCTAACGGCCGAAAACCGCGCTATTTTGCGCAAAAACCATGCGATTTTCGCAGCTGGCGGACAAAAATCGCGATTTTCGCCGCTACCGGCCAAAAACCATGCGATTTTTGCCGCTAACGGCCGAAAACCACGCTATTTTGCGCAAACCCCAAGCGGTTTTTGCAGCGTGTGGGCAAAAATCGCAATTTTCGCCGCTACCGGCCAAAAATAGCCCGATTTTCGCCGCTACCGGCCAAAAACCGCGCGATTTTCGCCGCTAGCGGCCAAAAACCGATGCGATTTTCGCAGCTGGCGGGCAAAAATCGCGATTTTCGCCGCTACCGGCCAAAAATAGCGCGATTTTCGCCGCTACCGGCCAAAAACCGCGCGATTTTCGCCGCTACTGGCCAAAAACCAATGCGATTTTCGCAGCTGGCGGGACAAAAATCGCGATTTTCGCCGCTACCGGCAAAAAATAGCGCGATTTTCGTCGCTACCGGCCAAAAACCGCGCGATTTTCGCCGCTACCGACCAAAAACCATGCGCTTTTCGCAGCTGGCGGGCAAAAATCGCGATTTTCGCCGCTACCGGCCAAAAATAGCGCGATTTTCGCCGCTACTATCCAAAAACCGCTCGATTTTCGCCGCTACTGGCCAAAAACCATGCGATTTTCGCCGCTCGCGGGCAAAAATCGCGATTTTCGCCGCTACCGGCCAAAAACAGCTCGATTTTCGACGTTATTGGCCAAAAACCATGCGATTTTCGCAGCTGGCAGGAAAAAATCGCGATTTTCGCCGCTACCGGCCAAAAATAGCGCGATTTTTGCCGCTAGCAGGCCAAAAATCGGGCTATTTTTGCCGCTAACGGCCGAAAACCGCGCTATTTTGCGCAAAAACCATGCGATTCTTGCAGCTGGCGGGCAAAAATCCCGATTTTCGCACCTACCGGCCAAAAATTGCGCGATTTTCGCCGCTACCGGCCAAAAACCGCTCGATTTTCGCCGCTACCGGCCAAAAACTATGCGATTTTCGCAGCTGGCGGGCAAAAATCGCGATTTTCGCCGCTACCGGCCAAAAATAGCGCGATTTTCGCAGCTACTATCCAAAAACCGCTCGATTTTCGCCGCTACCGGCCAAAAACCATGCGATTTTGGCCGCTGGCGGGCAAAAATCGCGATTTTCGCCGCTACCGGCAAAAAATAGCGCGATTTTCACCGCTACCGGCCAAAAACCGCGCGATTTTCGCCGCTACCGGCCAAAAACCGCGCGATTTTCGCCGCTACCAGCCAAAAACCATGCGATTTTCGCAGCTGGCGGGCAAAAATCGCGATTTTCGCCGCTACCGGTCAAAAATAGCGCGATTTTCGCCGATACCGGCCAAAAACCGCGCGATTTTCGCCGCTACCGGCCAAAAACCATGCGATGTTCGCAGCTGGCGGGTAAAAATCGCGATTTTTGCCGCTAGCGGCCAAAAATCGGGCTATTTTTGCCGCTAACGGCCGAAAACCGCGCTATTTTGCGCAAAAACCATGCGATTTTCGCAGCTGGCGGACAAAAATCGCGATTTTCGCCGCTACCGGCCAAAAACCATGCGATTTTTGCCGCTAACGGCCGAAAACCACGCTATTTTGCGCAAACCCCAAGCGGTTTTTGCAGCGTGTGGGCAAAAATCGCAATTTTCGCCGCTACCGGCCAAAAATAGCCCGATTTTCGCCGCTACCGGCCAAAAACCGCGCGATTTTCGCCGCTACTGGCCAAAAACCAAGCGATTTTCGCAACTGGCGGGGAAAAATCGCGATTTTCGCCGCTACCGGCCAAAAATAGCGCGATTTTCTCCGCTACTGGCCAAAAACCACGCGATTTTCGCCGCTACCGACCAAAAACCATGCGATTTTCGCAGCTGGCGGACAAAAATCGCGATTTTCGCCACTACCGGCCAAAAATAGCGCGATTTTCGCCGCTACCGGCCAAAAACAGCTCGATTTCCGCCGCTACCGGCCAAAAAACCATGCGATTTTCGCAGCTTGCGGGAAAAAATCGCGATTTTCGCCGCTACCGGCCAAAAATAGCGCGATTTTCGCCGCTACCGGCCAAAAACCGCGCGATTTTCGCCGCTACTGGCCAAAAATAGCGCGATTTTCGCCGCTACCGGCCAAAAACCGCGCGATTTTCGCCGCTACTGGCCAAAAACCAAGCGATTTTCGCAGCTGGCGGGGAAAAATCGCGATTTTCGCCGCTACCGGCCAAAAATAGCGCGATTTTCGTCGCTACCGGCCAAAAACCGCGCGATTTTCGCCGCTACCGACCAAAAACCATGCGCTTTTCGCAGCTGGCGGGCAAAAATCGCGATTTTCGCCGCTACCGGCCAAAAATAGCGCGATTTTCGCCGCTACTATCCAAAAACCGCTCGATTTTCGCCGCTACTGGCCAAAAACCATGCGATTTTCGCCGCTGGCGGGCAAAAATCGCGATTTTCGCCGCTGGCGGGCAAAAATCGCGAATTTTCGCCGCTACCGGCCAAAAACAGCTCGATTTTCGACGTTATTGGCCAAAAACCATGCGGTTTTCGCAGCTGGCAGGAAAAAATCGCGATTTTCGCTGCTACCGGCCAAAAATAGCGCGATTTTTGCCGCTAGCGGCCAAAAATCGGGCTATTTTTGCCGCTAACGGCCGAAAACCGCGCTATTTTGCGCAAAAACCATGCGATTCTTGCAGCTGGCGGGCAAAAATCCCGATTTTCGCCGCTACCGGCCAAAAATAGCGCGATTTTCGCCGCTACCGGCCAAAAACCGCTCGATTTTCGCCGCTACCGGCCAAAAACCATGCGGTTTTCGCAGCTGGCGGGCAAAAATCGCGATTTTCGCCGCTACCGGCCAAAAATAGCGCGATTTTCGCAGCTACTATTAAAAAACCGCTCGATTTTCGCCGCTACCGGCCAAAAACCATGCGATTTTGGCCGCTGGCGGGCAAAAATCGCGATTTTCGCCGCTACCGGCAAAAAATAGCGCGATTTTCACCGCTACCGGCCAAAAACCGCGCGATTTTCGCCGCTACCGGCCAAAAACCGCGCGATTTTCGCCGCTACCAGCCAAAAACCATGCGATTTTCGCAGCTGGCGGGCAAAAATCGCGATTTTCGCCGCTACCGGTCAAAAATAGCGCGATTTTCGCCGATACCGGCCAAAAACCGCGCGATTTTCGCCGCTACCGGCCAAAAACCATGCGATGTTCGCAGCTGGCGGGTAAAAATCGCGATTTTTGCCGCTAGCGGCCAAAAATCGGGCTATTTTTGCCACTAACGGCCGAAAACCGCGCTATTTTGCACAAAAACCATGCGATTTTCGCAGCTGGCGGACAAAAATCGCGATTTTCGCCGCTACCGGCCAAAAATAGCGCGATTTTCTGCGCTACCGGCCAAAAACAGCTCGATTTTCGCCGCTACCGGCCAAAAACCATGCGATTTTCGCAGCTGGCGGGAAAAAAATCGCGATTTTCGCCGCTACCGGCCAAAAATAGCGCGATTTTCGCCGCTAAAGGCCAAAAACCAAGCGATTTTCGCCGCTACTGGCCAAAAACCAAGCGATTTTCGCAGCTGGCGGGGAAAAATCGCGATTTTCGCCGCTACCGGCCTAAAACCATGCGATTTTCGCAGCTGGAGGGCAAAAATCGCGATTTTCGCCGATACCAGCCAAAAATAGCGCGATTTTTGCCGCTACTGGCCAAAAACCGCGCGATTTTCGCCGCTACCAGCTAAAAACCATGCGATTTTCGCAGCTGGCGGGCAAAAATCGCGATTTTCGCCGCTACAGGCCAAAAATAGCGCGATTTTCGCCGCTACCGGCCAAAAACCGCGCGATTTTCGCCGCTACCGGCCAAAAACCGCGCGATTTTCGCCGCTACCGGCCAAAAACCATGCGATGTTCGCAGCTGGCGGGTAAAAATCGCGATTTTTGCAGCTAGCGGCCAAAAATCGGGCTATTTTTGCCGCTAACGGCCGAAAACCGCGCTATTTTGCGCAAAAACCATGCGATTTTCGCAGCTGGCGGGCAAAAATTGCGATTTTCGCCGCTACCGGCCAAAAATAGCGCGATTTTCGCCGCTACTGGCCAAAAACCGCTCGATTTTCGCCGCTACCGGCCAAAAACCATGCGATTTTCGCAGCTGGACGGCAAAAATCGCGATTTTCGCCGATACCAGCCAAAAATAGCGCGATTTTTGCCGCTACCGGCCAAAAACCGCGCGATTTTCGCCGCTTCCTGCCAAACACCATGCGATTTTCGCAGCTGGCGGGCAAAAATCGCGATTTTCGCCGCTACCGGCCAAAAATAGCGCGATTTTCGCTGCTACCGGCCAAAAACCGCGCGATTTTCGCCGCTACCGGCCAAAAACCATGCGATGTTCGCAGCTGACGGGCAAAAATCGCGATTTTTGCCGTTAGCGGCCAAAAATCGGGCTATTTTTGCCGCTAACGGCCGAAAACCGCGCTATTTTGCGCAAAAACCATGCGATTTTCGCAGCTGGCGGACAAAAATCGCGATTTTCGCCGCTACCGGCCAAAAATAGCGCGATTTTCGCCGCTACTATCCAAAAACCGCTCGATTTTCGCCGCTACTGGCCAAAAACCATGCGATTTTCGCCGCTGGCGGGCAAAAATCGCGATTTTCGCCGCTACCGGCCAAAAACCGCTCGATTTTCGACGTTATTGGTCAAAAACCATGCGATTTTCGCAGCTGGCAGGAAAAAATCGCGATTTTCGCCGCTACCGGCCAAAAATAGCGCGATTTTTGCCGCTAGCGGCCAAAAATCGGGCTATTTTTGCCGCTAACGGCCGAAAACCGCGCTATTTTGCGCAAAAACCATTCGATTCTTGCAGCTGGCGGGGAAAAATCCCGATTTTCGCCGCTACCGGCCAAAAATAGCGCGATTTTCGCCGCTACCGGCCAAAAACCGCTCGATTTTCGCCGCTACCGGCCAAAAACCATGCGATTTTCGCAGCTGGCGGGCAAAAATCGCGATTTTCGCCGCTACCGGCCAAAAATAGCGCGATTTTCGCAGCTACTATTAAAAAACCGCTCGATTTTCGCCGCTACCGGCCAAAAACCATGCGATTTTGGCCGCTGGCGGGCAAAAATCGCGATTTTCGCCGCTACCGGCCAAAAATAGCGCGATTTTCACCGCTACCGGCCAAAAACCGCGCGATTTTTGCCGCTACCGGCCAAAAACCGAGCGATTTTCGCCGCTACCAGCCAAAAACCATGTGATTTTCGCAGCTGGCGGGCAAAAATCGCGATTTTCGCCGCTACCGGCCAAAAATAGCGCGATTTTCGCCGCTACTGGCCAAAAACCGCTCGATTTTCGCCGCTAACGGCCGAAAACCACGCTATTTTGCGCAAAACCCATGCGGTTTTTGCAGCTGGTGGGCAAAAATCGCAATTTTCGCCGCTACCGGCCAAAAATAGCCCGATTTTCGCCGCTACCGGCCAAAAACCAAGCGATTTTCGCCGCTACTGGCCAAAAACCAAGCGATTTTTGCAACTGGCGGGGAAAAATCGCGATTTTCGCCGCTACCGGCCAAAAATAGCGCGATTTTCGCCGCTACCGGCCAAAAACAGCTCGATTTTCGCCGCTACCGGCCAAAAACCATGCGATTTTCGCCGCTGGCGGGCAAAAATCGCGATTTTCGCCGCTACCGGCCAAAAATAGCGCGATTTTCACCGCTACCGGCCAAAAACCGCGCGATTTTCGCCGCTACCGGCCAAAAACCGCGCGATTTTCGCCGCTACTGGCCAAAAACCAAGCGATTTTCGCAGCTGGCGGGGAAAAATCGCGATTTTCGCCGCTACCGGCCAAAAATAGCGCGATTTTCGTCGCTACCGGCCAAAAACCGCGCGATTTTCGCCGCTACCGACCAAAAACCATGCGCTTTTCGCAGCTGGCGGGCAAAAATCGCGATTTTCGCCGCTACCGGCCAAAAATAGCGCGATTTTCGCCGCTACTATCCAAAAACCGCTCGATTTTCGCCGCTACTGGCCAAAAACCATGCGATTTTCGCCGCTGGCGGGCAAAAATCGCGATTTTCGCCGCTACCGGCCAAAAACAGCTCGATTTTCGACGTTATTGGCCAAAAACCATGCGGTTTTCGCAGCTGGCAGGAAAAAATCGCGATTTTCGCCGCTACCGGCCAAAAATAGCGCGATTTTTGCCGCTAGCGGCCAAAAATCGGGCTATTTTTGCCGCTAACGGCCGAAAACCGCGCTATTTTGCGCAAAAACCATGCGATTCTTGCAGCTGGCGGGCAAAAATCCCGATTTTCGCCGCTACCGGCCAAAAATAGCGCGATTTTCGCCGCTACCGGCCAAAAACCGCTCGATTTTCGCCGCTACCGGCCAAAAACCATGCGATTTTCGCAGCTGGCGGGCAAAAATCGCGATTTTCGCCGCTACCGGCCAAAAATAGCGCGATTTTCGCAGCTACTATTAAAAAACCGCTCGATTTTCGCCGCTACCGGCCAAAAACCATGCGATTTTGGCCGCTGGCGGGCAAAAATCGCGATTTTCGCCGCTACCGGCAAAAAATAGCGCGATTTTCACCGCTAACCGGCCAAAAACCGCGCGATTTTCGCCGCTACCGGCCAAAAACCGCGCGATTTTTGCCGCTACCAGCCAAAAACCATGCGATTTTCGCAGCTGGCGGGCAAAAATCGCGATTTTCGCCGCTACCGGCCAAAAATAGCCCGATTTTCGCCGCTACCGGCCAAAAACCGCGCGATTTTCGCCGCTACTGGCCAAAAACCAAGCGAATTTCGCAACTGGCGGGGAAAAATCGCGATTTTCGCCGCTACCGGCCAAAAATAGCGCGATTTTCTCCGCTACTGGCCAAAAACCACGCGATTTTCGCCGCTACCGACCAAAAACCATGCGATTTTCGCAGCTGGCGGACAAAAATCGCGATTTTCGCCACTACCGGCCAAAAATAGCGCGATTTTCGCCGCTACCGGCCAAAAACAGCTCGATTTCCGCCGCTACCGGCCAAAAACCATGCGATTTTCGCAGCTTGCGGGAAAAAATCGCGATTTTCGCCGCTACCGGCCAAAAATAGCGCGATTTTCGCCGCTACCGGCCAAAAACCGCGCGATTTTCGCCGCTACTGGCCAAAAATAGCGCGATTTTCGCCGCTACCGGCCAAAAACCGCGCGATTTTCGCCGCTACTGGCCAAAAACCAAGCGATTTTCGCAGCTGGCGGGGAAAAATCGCGATTTTCGCCGCTACCGGCCAAAAATAGCGCGATTTTCGTCGCTACCGGCCAAAAACCGCGCGATTTTCGCCGCTACCGACCAAAAACCATGCGCTTTTCGCAGCTGGCGGGCAAAAATCGCGATTTTCGCCGCTACCGGCCAAAAATAGCGCGATTTTCGCCGCTACTATCCAAAAACCGCTCGATTTTCGCCGCTACTGGCCAAAAACCATGCGATTTTCGCCGCTGGCGGGCAAAAATCGCGATTTTCGCCGCTGGCGGGCAAAAATCGCGATTTTCGCCGCTACCGGCCAAAAACAGCTCGATTTTCGACGTTATTGGCCAAAAACCATGCGGTTTTCGCAGCTGGCAGGAAAAAATCGCGATTTTCGCTGCTACCGGCCAAAAATAGCGCGATTTTTGCCGCTAGCGGCCAAAAATCGGGCTATTTTTGCCGCTAACGGCCGAAAACCGCGCTATTTTGCGCAAAAACCATGCGATTCTTGCAGCTGGCGGGCAAAAATCCCGATTTTCGCCGCTACCGGCCAAAAATAGCGCGATTTTCGCCGCTACCGGCCAAAAACCGCTCGATTTTCGCCGCTACCGGCCAAAAACCATGCGGTTTTCGCAGCTGGCGGGCAAAAATCGCGATTTTCGCCGCTACCGGCCAAAAATAGCGCGATTTTCGCAGCTACTATTAAAAAACCGCTCGATTTTCGCCGCTACCGGCCAAAAACCATGCGATTTTGGCCGCTGGCGGGCAAAAATCGCGATTTTCGCCGCTACCGGCAAAAAATAGCGCGATTTTCACCGCTACCGGCCAAAAACCGCGCGATTTTCGCCGCTACCGGCCAAAAACCGCGCGATTTTCGCCGCTACCAGCCAAAAACCATGCGATTTTCGCAGCTGGCGGGCAAAAATCGCGATTTTCGCCGCTACCGGTCAAAAATAGCGCGATTTTCGCCGATACCGGCCAAAAACCGCGCGATTTTCGCCGCTACCGGCCAAAAACCATGCGATGTTCGCAGCTGGCGGGTAAAAATCGCGATTTTTGCCGCTAGCGGCCAAAAATCGGGCTATTTTTGCCACTAACGGCCGAAAACCGCGCTATTTTGCACAAAAACCATGCGATTTTCGCAGCTGGCGGACAAAAATCGCGATTTTCGCCGCTACCGGCCAAAAATAGCGCGATTTTCTGCGCTACCGGCCAAAAACAGCTCGATTTTCGCCGCTACCGGCCAAAAACCATGCGATTTTCGCAGCTGGCGGGAAAAAATCGCGATTTTCGCCGCTACCGGCCAAAAATAGCGCGATTTTCGCCGCTAAAGGCCAAAAACCAAGCGATTTTCGCCGCTACTGGCCAAAAACCAAGCGATTTTCGCAGCTGGCGGGGAAAAATCGCGATTTTCGCCGCTACCGGCCAAAATAGCGCGATTTTCGCCGCTACTGGCCAAAAACCGCTCGATTTTCGCCGCTACCGGCCTAAAACCATGCGATTTTCGCAGCTGGAGGGCAAAAATCGCGATTTTCGCCGATACCAGCCAAAAATAGCGCGATTTTTGCCGCTACTGGCCAAAAACCGCGCGATTTTCGCCGCTACCAGCTAAAAACCATGCGATTTTCGCAGCTGGCGGGCAAAAATCGCGATTTTCGCCGCTACAGGCCAAAAATAGCGCGATTTTCGCCGCTACCGGCCAAAAACCGCGCGATTTTCGCCGCTACCGGCCAAAAACCGCGCGATTTTCGCCGCTACCGGCCAAAAACCATGCGATGTTCGCAGCTGGCGGGTAAAAATCGCGATTTTTGCAGCTAGCGGCCAAAAATCGGGCTATTTTTGCCGCTAACGGCCGAAAACCGCGCTATTTTGCGCAAAAACCATGCGATTTTCGCAGCTGGCGGGCAAAAATTGCGATTTTCGCCGCTACCGGCCAAAAATAGCGCGATTTTCGCCGCTACTGGCCAAAAACCGCTCGATTTTCGCCGCTACCGGCCAAAAACCATGCGATTTTCGCAGCTGGACGGCAAAAATCGCGATTTTCGCCGATACCAGCCAAAAATAGCGCGATTTTTGCCGCTACCGGCCAAAAACCGCGCGATTTTCGCCGCTTCCTGCCAAACACGATGCGATTTTCGCAACTGGCGGGCAAAAATCGCGATTTTCGCCGCTACCGGCCAAAAATAGCGCGATTTTCGCTGCTACCGGCCAAAAACCGCGCGATTTTCGCCGCTACCGGCCAAAAACCATGCGATGTTCGCAGCTGACGGGCAAAAATCGCGATTTTTGCCGTTAGCGGCCAAAAATCGGGCTATTTTTGCCGCTAACGGCCGAAAACCGCGCTATTTTGCGCAAAAACCATGCGATTTTCGCAGCTGGCGGACAAAAATCGCGATTTTCGCCGCTACCGGCCAAAAATAGCGCGATTTTCGCCGCTACTATCCAAAAACCGCTCGATTTTCGCCGCTACTGGCCAAAAACCATGCGATTTTCGCCGCTGGCGGGCAAAAATCGCGATTTTCGCCGCTACCGGCCAAAAACCGCTCGATTTTCGACGTTATTGGTCAAAAACCATGCGATTTTCGCAGCTGGCAGGAAAAAATCG